>NC_139957.1:10766988-10769488 GCF_963454915.1 Gymnoscopelus microlampas
TCCTCAACCCCCCCCACGCCATCCCACCCCACCCTCCGCCCTAATATGACTTTCTAATGATTCCAAATATACCTGTGAGTCAGCCTGGGAAGTAAGTAACCTAGAATACAATCAGACTGCAATGCAAATATTTTAACTCTGAGGCTCTGAGTGCAGAATTAATTGCTCGGAGGCAGGAAATTCAGGCTGGGGCCAGACGTAAAAAAGACAATATTGATATTGTACGCCGATGAACTGTAATTTTTATTTTTTAAGGTGGCACCCTGAATTCAACGCGCACCACCAACCATTTCTCATTATCGTGCGTGCCACAAGTAACCCCTCGTATCATAAAACAACATACTTTTGCACAGTGAATAAATGCAATAAAAAACATTTATTAAAAAGATAATAAAACAACATACTGTACACCGTGCATCAATGCGATACAATTTACAATTTATGCTATTTAGCCTGACACTTTTATCCAGAGCAACTTAGAAGTGCGAGATCAGAGTAAATGGCATGAGCCCTAGTCAACAAATGAATGGTCACATAAGACTTAAGTACAGTTCAAAGAAAAACTAACTAAATTAACCCCTGGTGCACTTTCAGCTTCATCAGCCAAAGTAAACAGAAAAGGCTCTCAACCTGCTCAGATGGCCGACAATGTAAACCAGTGGTTCTCAAACCTTTTCATGTCAAGGACAGGATATTTTTGAATAGCCAAAGTATAAACTATGGTTAAAGTGGTTAAAATGATTGTGATGCTACATTAACTAATTATGGACCCCCTGGATTCCAGGGGCTTTGTGGGCTGAAAATCCGGTTTCAAGCGGTCTCCTTATATAGGCGTGTCACATCTGTGACATGATGTGTCCAGAAATGTGACATTTCTCACCCGCTAAACGTTGAACCGCAAGAGGCCCATAACCAGCATAGTTAGTTAATACAGCATCACAATCATTTTAACCACTTTAACCATTATGTTATACTTTGGCTATTCAAACATAGCAGATCTACAACTTCAAGTAGATCTGCTATTTTTGAAAGATCTTGAAAATGTGTGCAGATTTTTGGAAAAAAATTGAAGCGAACCTTGTTAACATAAAGCTTTGCTTCTGGAGGTCCCTGGCACATGCACTCAGTGGTGGAAATAGTACTAAAATGTTTTACTTAAATAAAAGTATCAATACTGCAATGTAGAAATCCTTTGTTACAAGTAAAAGTACTCATTATGCAGAATGTCCCATTACAAGTTTTCAAATGTACAAAAATCTTTTGAAAATAGCAGATCTACAAGCTCACAATGCGTCGCATCGCGACGCATTGTGAGCTTGTAGATCGGCTATTTTCAAATGGCCGAAATGTATATAGGGCTGAAGTGGTTAATGTATGTTTTGTTATAATAATCAAAATCTACATAACATAAAATCTACGTAACTAGTAACTAAAGTTTTTTAATAATTGCAGTGGAGTAAAAGCACAATATTTGCCTCTCAGAAGCAGAGGAGTAGAAGTAAACGTATTGGAAATTGGAAATACTCAAGTAAAGTGCAAATACCTCAAACTTGTACTTAAGTACAGCACTTGAGTACATGTACTTAGTTACTTTCCACCACTGCATGCACTTGCCCCAGGATTAGGTATATAAGGTGGGGGTGGGGGGGGTGGGGCCTCTCTAGCCTGGTCCTACCTCCTTATCGTCCTCGTCTATGCGTTTGATCTTGGTGTAGTCTACGGGCAGGTCCCAGCAGTCGGCGGGGTCGGCCATGCCGTAGCAGCGGGAGCCCAGCAGGGCGGCCTGCCGCTGGGGGGACATGGGCTCCAGCGGGGTGAGGACGGCGCCGCCCCCGCCCAGCCGCTTGCTCATGCTCAGGTCCAACGTGCCGTTCTCGTCCACGTCTAGGTTGGGACTCTGAAAAGCAGTGGTGGGAAAAAGTGCTCATTTTGAAGTACTCTGTTACAAGTGAAAGTCCGGAATTGAGTAAAAGTACAAAAGTATTAGTATCAAAATGTACTTAAAGTACCAAAGGTAGAAAGTATTCATTATGCAGAATGTCCCATTTCACAACTTTTCAAATGTAAAAAATGTGTAAAAAATCTTGAAATGTATATATGGCTGAAGTGGTTAATGTATGTTTTGTAATAATAATCAAAATCTACACTCAAGTTTTCAAATAATTGTAGAGGTAAAAGTACAATATTTGCCTCTGAGATGTAGTGGAGTAGAAGTAAAAGTACTGCAAATTGGAAATACTCAAGTAAAGTACAAATACCTCAACATTTTACAGTATTTAAGTAAATGTACCCAGTTACTTTCCACCACTGTTTGAAGCGTGCGTGCGTGCGTGCGTGCGTGCGTGCGTGCGTGCGTGCGTGCGTGCGTGCGGCGTGTGCGTGTGTGTGTGTGTGTGTGTGTGTGGTTTAGCGTGTGTTTGATGATGGGAAGGGCTGAATGGATGCACAGAATATAGGGAGGCTTGGATGGAGAGAAGGGAAATGAGAGAGAGAGAGTTTC
>NC_139957.1:10771988-10781988 GCF_963454915.1 Gymnoscopelus microlampas
GTGGATTCTCCCCGTGTCTCGACCGAAAGCCAGAAAAAAAGCGAAAAGAAGGAGAAAAAACCCACCAACAACTCTGTTTATGATGCAGCTCTCTCGGACTCAGAGGATTAACTGATAGATTTGGGACTTGGGATCAACGTGGCATGAATCACAGCCCCGGACAACAACAAAATGTGTGTGTGTGTGTGTTTGAGTGTGTGTGTGTGTGCGTATGTGTGTGTGTGTGTGTGTGTGGGGGGGGGAGTATAGCTACAGTACACAGTCAAAATCCAGAGTGTTCATTTAACTCTGAGAGTAGGACTTTACTGAGTAAAATAGGAATAAAACAAACGACTTCTGATGAATTAGTCTGTATCGATCTGTCGAAAAAAACATAATGAGATTTGACCAGTGAAGCCGGTATATCATAGAACACAGGTGGAAATGCATGGCGGCAGGTACAGTGGCAGGTAAAGTAGTGGTGGTTCATCATTGTGCAAAATAAGCTCTACCTAGCCAACGCTAACCCTGAGCCTTGGACCAGGCACCCGATGGGTTAGTGTATAGAGCATATCGTCGGTGTCCAGCCAGGACCAGCTAACTCCATTTTCAGTTTTTTTTTTTTTTTTCATAAATCAAGGCTATTGAACACCCTTTAGGTCTGTGTAAAATATCAAAACATTTGAACCAATGAAAAGTATTAAAAAGCGCCTCTGACGAAAACTCCCAACTCCATTGGATCCTCAAACTGTCCGTCAAAAACAAACAACTCCCCCCTCTCCTCTACAGCGCTGCTTTTCAACAGCATGAGTAGAGCGCGTTGCGCAGTGAACGAGGAGGAGGATCACGTAAACAAGCTCCCCGTAGTCTGTTAAAACTATGCAGTGTACCTGTTTATCAAACTTAGCACTGACGCTAATGTTATGAAAACAAGTAATTATATTTCTAAAATCTATTAAGTGTTTAATGAGGAGAGCAATGTGACAAGAAGAAAGGCGTTCATAGCATTTCTGTCGCGCTATTCTACTACCTCTTTGCAGAAGTTATTGTAATATTTAAAGTCCTGTTTATTATTGTAGGCCTATATAATAAGTGGCATGAAGCATCAGGGCATTAATTCACACGTTGTTGTGATGCATTGTGAGCTTGGAGATCCATTGTTAGCTTTTGAGAATTTGTACCCTTCAGAAACCTCTCCCTTAGCAGCGAGTGGAGCTATTGTTTTTTGGACACCTAACTCCACTTCAGCTTGATTTCTGCTCGTCTGAAACTGCTAACTCCACTTGCGCTGGGTAGTGTTGATTTACCCGCGATTTGGTTAAAGTGTTGATAATATAATGACACATGCAAGTATCTGACAATATATAAAGTCACTATACCAACTTTGATGAGGCAGTGTTGCTTTGTTTTAAAAATATAAGGTTTTCTTCATTTCCTGAAAAACGTATATTTTGTTTTTGCGTTTCCTGAACAATGAGCGTTTTGGAGTTAGCAGTTTCTGGCTGGACAGCAGAGATATAAGTGTCCTTTGGGTATATAAATCTACCCTTTATATTGTATGGTTTGAAAAGTGGCCGATTGAAGATATTTGAGCACTTGTAAGATGGTGATTTGGAAAACTGCAGTTAGAATTGTTGATATTTTACGACATGACATGTCACTCCCAACTAATGAACTCTGTGCTGTACCCATGCACCGGTTCGTAATGTGTACGAGAACGTGTGAGAGAACGGGGATGGAAGCAGATAGGAAGGAAGAGAGAGTAGAACACAAAGAAATAGTGGTGGGAAAAGTACTCAATTGTTTTACTTAAGTAAAAGTATCAATACTGTTACAAGTAAAAGTCTGGAATTCAAAATGTACTTGAGTAACAGTACAAAAGTATTGGCATCAAAATGTACTTAAAGTACCAAAAGTCGAAAGTACTCATTATGCAGAATGTCCCATTTCACAAAGTTTTCAAATGTATAAAATGCATAAAAAACTTTTGAAAATAGCAGATCGGCTATTTTCAAATGGCCGAAATATATATAGGGCTGAAGTGTTTTTTGTTAGAATAATCAAAATCTACAAAGTAACTAGTAACTAAAGTTTTCAAATAATTGCAGCGGAGTGGAGTAGAAGTAAAAGTACTGAAAATTGGAAATACTCCAGTAAAGAAAAAATACCTCAACATTTTACATAAGTACAGTACTTGAGTACATGTACTTAGTTACTTTACACCACTGCAAAGAAGAGGGAGAATGAGAGAGAGAGAGAAATAGAGAGAGTGAGAGAGGATAATATTGCATTGCACGTATGTCACCGTCCAATTAAGGTGACCGGACTCCATGGTACCCCGAATTAATAGGACCGCGGAGGAGGCTATGGCCTGCCTCCTTCATTACGGACCACCCAATCCCCCTCTGACCCCCCCGCTGACCCCTGGCCTCTGTTGCCATGGCAAAGCCGGGCGGACGACGCCAGAGCGTGATAGGTCAGTGGTTTAATTCCACAACACATTATTTCCACCTGCCTCCACCTGCCTCCTAAAATAAAACCTCTCTCTCTCTCTCTCTCTCTCTCTCCCTCCCTCCTCTCTGTCTAGCTGTCTCTCTCATTCCCCATGCTGTCCTGTTTTTATCTGCGTCCACGAATCTCCTCTATGCCAGTGCTTCTCAAACCTTTTTTTGTCAAGTACCCCCCCAAATTGATATATATTTGGCCGCGGACCCCCATCTGAAAAGGTTTTGTGCCAGGGACCCCCAGAAGAGAAGATGAATGTTAAAAAAAAATCTAAATGATTCTCAATTTTTCAAACAATTTGAAGTTGTGAGCTTGTAGATCTGCTATTTTTGAATAGCCAACATATAAATGGATGAAGTGGTTAAAATGATTGTGATGCTGTATTAACTACGTTTGCCGGGGACCCTTCGGAATCACTCCAAAGACCCCTGGGGGTCCCCGTACCCCACGTTGAGAGGACCATACAGTATATCACATCAATACATCCTCTATTCACAGCTTCAGCTATACGTACAGCATATCGTACACAAACAGGCCATTTTCCATTTAATAGCATTATCTGTATTATATATTTGTTTCATTTAATACAATGTTGCTGTGCTTTCCTGAATAATAGAGTCAATGCTGACTTAATAAGGTATGGACTTTTGTTCGGAAATCAATCTTTTCTCCAGGGACTGTTTGTTGACTTTTCAAATTGATCCACGCTTTAAAATGCATTTAAAATGCAAAGATAACTCTGACAAACAATAGATGCTGCAAGTTGATTTTCATACCGTACTGAAAACCTGGAAAACCAATGCTCCTTCCAAAATCTAACAAACTATGATTATGCTTTTGAAAGGGTCATTAGTATTAGTATGTCAACTGTGAGGCAAAATCAGTGACACACAGATGGACATACATACATACAGACAGACAGACAGACAGACAGACAGACAGACAGACAGACAGACAGACAGACAGACAGACAGACAGACAGACAGACAGTGTAAAGGAACAGGGTGTACCGCGAGGTGAGCCGAGGTGTCGAGATGAAAGAGGCAGGAGAAGCTCTCTGAAGTTTCTCCTTCCCCCGTCTTCCCATCCTGCCCCGCGAGCATCCTGTCTGTCTGCCTGCCTGTCTGCCTGCCTGCCTGCCCGCCCGCCCGCCCGCCTTCCTGTCTGTCTGTCTGTCTGTCTGTCTGTCTGTCTGTCTGTCTGTCTGTCTGCCTGCCTGCCTGCCTGTCTCTCTGCGTGTGTGTGTGGACCCACAGCAGGAAGGAGAGACAGACTATCAAACACTAGGTTCATGGTAGTGGGGCTGCATGTGGGTATAGAAGCCAGTGAGACAGGGAGGCATCCTGGATGCTTCAGGCTCCAGTTCCCACCAAGTAGATCCTGCTGCTTCCATGTCTACTTCCCCTCTGGGAGGCTGTTACTCCTCCATCTTTGTTCTTCTCCATCCTCTCCTCATGGCACCTACTCGGGTAGCTCTTTCTCTTCTCACATACGCCTCTCCTCTGATTCTCTCATCCACCTCTCCTGGCCATACTGTGATATTGAGGAGACTGCTGGTGAGATATTGCATCTCATTGCTCTCCCTCTCTTTAGCAATTTCCACTTATTTCTCTCTCTCTCTCTCTCTCTCTCTCTCTCTCTCTCTCTCTCTCTCTCTCTCTCTCTCTCTCTCTCTCTCTCTCTCTCTCTCTCTCTCTCTCTCTCTCTCTCTCCACCAACAGTCAATGCTGTCAACATTAACATTAAGCTAGCATTAGCGTTCCCTCCACTGTGTTCTCTCTCTCTCTCTCTCTCTCTCTCTCTCTCTCTCTCTCTCTCTCTCTCTCTCTCTCTCTCTCTCTCTCTCTCTCTCTCTCTCTCTCTCTCTCTCTCTCTCTCTCTCTCTCTCTCTCTCTCTCTCTCTCTCTCTCTCTCTCTCTCTCTCTCTCTCTCTCTCTCTCTCTCTCTCTCTCTCTCTCTCTCTCTCTGGCCCCCATTTACCAGCTCAGCATCTCGCGGGGCTCAGATAATGCGAGGAGCGCCCGTCACCTTATCTGCTCTGAGATGACACATTGGGCTCACACCGTGGCAAACGGCCGCTTCGTCGCCCCGCTCCTATCTGATCCGATGGACGGGGGGAATAAAACACTGGCCCCGCCGCGCCATGGGAGACTGAGACACAGCTACGTACCGGAGCTTTAATGGAATGTGTCTGTTTTTGTGTGTGTGCAAGAGGGACTGTGTATGCGTGTGTTGTGCTGTAGTTCTCAAATGTTTTCGTGCCAAGGACCCACAAATGTATATATATATTTGGCCGCGGACCCCCATCTGAAACGTTTTGTGACAGGGACCCCCAGAAGAGAAGATTTGTGTTAAACAATTCAAAATGATTAAAAATCTTGAATACACAAGTGTTCCTTAACCACATAATCGAGCCTTATATGGTTGCTGTCGGGCAGAAATCTCCATATTCAAACGCCCTACTTGATCATACTACAGCGTCACACAAAAGCATCAAAAGTAGCAGATCCACAAGCTCGAAACATGGCGCGAAGCGACGCGTTTTGACACTAGCGACACTACAGGTTCAACTCCACGAACACATCCAGAACGCACGATGAAGGCTGCATTTCAGTGAACATAAACCAGGTTTTAAGTGCTTCAGGGATCCTTCCTGAAGACATTTACATCACGCTCCATTACGCTTAATGAAACATAACTGACGGCGGCACGCGTGTGCATATCATAACGGTAAGTCGGGAATGTTTACTGAACACGTGCAAAATTTCGCTTAAAAACACAGCTATCATCATACGTCATATGCACGTACAATATATTTGAAACACATTGAATTATGTACATGAAGTGTTTCTTAACGATCAGTATGAACACGTCAAGAATGCATAGCGGAGGTTAACCACTTATCCACTTAAACTAATATGGTACTTAATTGACAGCGGGGTCCCACAGGGCTCTATACTTTGCCCGCTCCTCTTTTCCCCCTGCACCAAATCTCCCCCCCGCAAAATGGGGCTCTGACACCACATGGGCTCTGATGCCTAACAGCACGTCTCGGGTTCGATTCCTAGGCCTTGGCAGACCGTTGCTGCTGTTTCCTATCAATCTCCACTGTACTATCAAATAAAGGCAGAATAGCCCCCAACGGATCACAACGCGACACGCTGTGAGCTTGTAGATCTGCTATTTTTGGCAAAAGTTCAGCTATTTTCACCGAAAATTCCCTCTGTTATGATATGAAGAATAGAGACGCTATAGCGGCTTCAAGTGGTTAATGATTGAATTGAGTCATTGTGAATACGTCACGAACGCATAACGGAGGTCAATGGACCCCTCCCCACTCTGGAACCCTTTGATCTAATTTGCACGGCATTGCTTTATCTCTAATGAGGAGGATAGTCATTAGCCATCTCTTAGCCCAGTGGTTCTCAAACTTGGGTCCGGGGACCCCCAGGGGTCCTTGAGGGGGTCCCCAACAAAATGAGTTAAGATAGCATCAAAATCAGACTTTATCAATCAACTTTAACCTACGTATATATAGCCCTTACATCGGCTATTTGAAAATAGGTGATCTACAAGCGTGCAACGCTCCCATCTTGAAAAACAAGTGAAAAACATTTGAACAACACAGATTTTGTATGGTGGTCCCTGGCACTAAATACTTTCATGGGAGGGTCTGCGGCAAAATCCTTATTTTGTCTCTGTCGGGTTGAAACCTCATATGTCCAAAACTGTTACTTTTCAGGACATTCAAAAATAGCTAAAGCAGAAGATCTACAAGCTTTTCGAGCTTGTAGATCTGCTACTTTTGATGCAAAAAGTTGGAACACAGAGATAAGAGGTTTCTGCCCCGACAGCAACGTTTCATTTCGAAAAACGTTGAACACCAACCAGTGTCTTATAATAGCGCCCCCCCTACCTGAGAGCACAGGTCCTGGGGCTTGCCCCCCAGCCCGTGGGGCATCTCCCGGCAGCGCGTGGACAGGTTGAGGATGGCGGTGGCGGCCATGTGCGCCGCCTCCATGTCGTGGCTGTAGTCGAAGCTGCTCTTGCTGCAGGTGCTGCTGGCGCTGCTCCCCCCGCCGTGTCCGCCGTGGCCTCCTCCTCCCCCTCCTCCTCCGCCTCCTCCTCCTCCACCTCCTCCACAGCTCAGGCTGCTGTTGCTGCTGCTGGGGGCGTAGGAGCTGGTGGTGCTGCTGGCCGAGCTGGAGTTCTTGCAGTAGCGCTTGGCTGCAGAACGGGAAAACACACAGTGTTGATTTTTGACAGCAACATTTTTGATTCACTTTTTAGTCATAGTCTTTTGAATCATTTAGTTTCAGTCATTTAGTCATTTAGTCATTTAGTTTTAGTCATATTTTATTCATCTGAAATGTTTTGCTGTTAGTCTAGTTTTAGTCGGCTAAATCTACAGCTGATTTAGTCTTGTAGAGCTTTTCAGAGCGCAACACCCGAGCGCAACCCAGCATAAAAAATGTTTGTGTTTTAGTTCTACTGGATCTCTTCTCCACTCGTCCCTCCCAAACATTTTAGCCTGGTTTTTATTTGTTGACGAAATTGTCAATATGTTTAGTCTTAGTTTTAGTCATCATAGCTTAGTTTTTATTTAGTTTTTATGCCTCTGGGATGTAGTGAAGTAGAATTATGACAAAAACGTAAATATTCAAAATAAAAGTTACAGAAACCTACAGTACCTTACTTACAGGACTTGAGTAAATGTTGGGCTACTTTCTACCACTGGATTTAATAGTGGCGATTTTTTATTTTTTGGACCAAACAGCATATCGTCTACAAAAACCTGTTTAATGACATGATTCAAGGATGTAGGCTACCTCCTGTATTTAGACTTCTGAACAACACAGGTTAAAAGAGAAGCATCAGAGAGAGAGAGACGCTTTTGGTGAATATTCTTCCTTTACACTGTTGAAAGATGAAACAGTGAAGGTGAGATCCACTGAATCTTTCATACTATTCATTAAAATATATCGACGTATCGCTCGGTCCTGATGCATAATTTGTCTTTGAAAAGAGATTGGTTCAGGTATGAATCTTGGGGAAAAAAAGAGAGAAAAAAACGTAGATATGAAAAACTGGTAAATCACACAATAAAACAGAAATAGTTAAGGAGAGTGAGACTTATTGAAATATTTTTAACCACAAAATTGCTGCTCCGGTCAAGTTTGACCAAACTTACTGCGGCGTGGCAAAGCTTCTGAGAGCTTGTTTTAGTTTTTCAGTCGTGTTGAGGTTTTCCCTGGGTCTAAAGTCTTACCAAACCCTTAGATAACAGCATATAACGCAATCACTTTGCCTACTGTACCCCAAGGCTGGAGGGAAAGAAAGAATATTGTTTCTTGTTGGGAGGTCTGGTGTATTCGTTTGGTAGAGCAAATCAATTCTAATAGTGTTTTTGTTGTTTATGGTTAGTTATCTTAAAATGGAAAAAAAATGAAAAATGGACAAAGGTGATATTGAATATGAAGGTGATATTGAACATTTTTATGTAGACAAATAATAAAAAGAAAAGAATACATTCACAGAATTTTTAAAGAGGTACGGAATAAAAGTATTGCTTTCCACCCCAAAAAATTGATAACAAATATTATGTAAGCTGATCCCTGTTGCTTATGTTTCCATTGAGGAAGATACTTTTTTCTCCTTTAAGACACTTGATAGCTGCCAGGGCAAATATTGAATCTTATGCGACATATATAGGTGTTGTGATGTGGATTGTAGACATCTACAGTAGAGGCTGGACGTTGTTTATAGCAGTGGTTCTCAAACCTTTTCATGTCAAGGACCCCCAAATTGACACTTATTGGCCCGCGGACCCCCATCTGAAAATATATGCCAAGGACCCCCTATAAGAGAAGATTTTTACGGCTCTAGCAGTGATTTTCAACCATTTTAATTTCGAGGACCCCCAGTTTGACATGCATTAGGCTACAGACCCCCCATTTAATGGCATTTCTATCTCTGGGACCCCAATTTATATTGTAAAATAAATGTTAATTTAACTCTGAGAGTGTAGAAATGGAACCAAAGGGACCTGTTAGGGTCCATTTGTACACTCTCTGAGTTACAGACCCATAAGGGTCAATTTGGTTCCTTTTACCACCACTAGGTAATTAGTGGCCGACGTACCGTCGTATCCTTTGGGCGAGGTGTCGCGGTGGCCGTGGTGGACCTTGGGTGCGATGGCCCGTTTCCCGTACACCTGGTGGCTGCCGTCGAAGGCGCTGTAGTCGAAGCTGGTCTTGGAGTACTTCTCCAGCTCCTTGGCCAGGTTGGAGCGCGGCGTGCTGGTGGAGACATTGTTCTTGTAACCATACTGTGGAAACTCCAGTTGTTTGACAAAGCACATAGGCCTGGAAAATAAATGACCAGGGGGTGGAGGTTGGACTGAGAGGCACACAACATTGCCCAGCAGGGGTGGGGGTGGGGTAGGGGAGTGCTTAGGGGAGGAGGGGGGGTGCACCAAGGTTATTATAGGTAACTAGAACAAACAAAATGAGGGAAAATAAAATATTTTCCTGAAACTGAAATAACAAGAAAGACGAGGTTTTACAAAAAAAAACTAACTGTATAAACTAGCTAAAACTACCTAAAAATAATAGAGGAAATGTTTTAGTCTTTGTCAATATTTCATACATAGGCCTACGTCATTTAGCGGTGCCAGTTTTAGGCCCTGTAATTTTTTTTCCTTTTTGAATTTCACCCCTAATAAAAAATAAAATGAACACTAAAACTAAAAAAAAAGTAAACTAAGGGTGCAGTCACACCGAACTTTAATTCTGCCTATGCGGGCGGATTCTGCCAATGCTTTTCAATGGGAACGGAGCGGTTTGCCTTTTTTTTTTTTTCCACGATTTTGTGACCCCTATTTTTTCACCCAGTGCCATAAGCATGTAATCCTGGGCACTACCTCCCTCTGCCAACCTAGGGAGGCCAGGGCCGAGCTCATGCCTCCTTCAATGCATGAGAGCCAACTGACCTTCTTGTCACCTGACAGGGTGACAAGAAGGTTGGACGTAGCGCGTGGAAGGAACACGTTATTTCAACCAGTTCCCTTAGCGGTTTGCCTTTTATCCTTATTATCCTTTGTTGCTATTCGAGGATTTCCGCCCAAAAAAAACCCTGCTCCGTTCCCATTGAAAATCATTGTCAGAATCCGCCCGCATATGGTAGAATTAAAGTTCGGTGTGACCGCACCCTAAACTAGCAAACGCACTTTAAAAACATATTAAGGTTGCGGTCACACCAAACTTTGATTCTGCCTATGTGGCGGATTCTGCCAATGCTTTTCAATGGGTACTGAGTGGTTTGTTGCCATTCGCGGATTTCCGCAAAGGAACGCTCAGTTCCCATTGAAGAGCATTGGCAGAATCCGCCGACATTAGGGCCCTATCTTGCACGCTGCCTTTCCCCCTATCCCTAAACTTATTAGCCATATTTTACTATTTTGAAAAACATTTTTAAATAGTTCAACTAGCCAATCTACATCGACACGCTGTGAGCT
>NC_139957.1:10786988-10821988 GCF_963454915.1 Gymnoscopelus microlampas
TGGAACCAATAGCCAGACAGACTGAACACAGCTCTGCGACGGAGCAAGCGTGTGTGTGTGTGTGTGTGTGTGTGTGCTATCACCACCGCGTTGTCAAGACAGAGAAGCGCTAGCCTTCAATACCATTTACCATTAAAACACTCCATAACCGTCTCCCCCCATCCCCACGGCAACCGGCCAATTAGATTAATGATCTATAGATGTCCGAGAGGACCTGCCGGAGTTCCTCAGGCGGGGGCACAGAGAGGGGTCGTCTAGACGCCCGGTGCAGTGCAGGGCCAGAGCGCCCCCCAAGGCGGGAGATTCATCATTATCACCCCCTTAAACTTTAACCCCCTCGTCATCGTCCCTCCCAGACATACTAATTAGTGTGCGCTGCAGGTAATTGGACAAAGGCCCCCCCCACCCTCAACATGCCAAGAAAGCCGCTCTGCATTATGTATGTTCCCGTTTTGTTCCTGCCCACCGCTGCCACGCGGAGGCTGTGGTGGTCTCAGAATGGCCGTGGTGTAAAGTAACTGCGTACGTGTACTCAAGTACTGTACTTAAGTACAATTTTGAAGTATTTTTTACTTTCTTCATGTATTTACAATTTTCAATACTTTTACTCCACTACATATTTTTACATTAAAATAATACTTATTACAATTATTTGAAAACTTTACCTACTAGTTACTTTGTAGATTTTGATTACTATTACAAAACATACATCAACCACTTCAGCCCTATATACATTTCGGCCATTTGAAAATAGCCGATCTACAAGCTCACAATGTGTCGCGATGCGACACATTGTGAGCTTGTAGATCTGCTATTTTCAAACGATTTTTATACAATTACCTCTGAAAACGTGTGAAATGGACATCTGCATAATGAGTACTTTTACTTTTGTACTTTAAGTACATTTTGATACCATTACTTTTGTACTTTTACTCAAGTACACTTTGAATTCCTGACTTTTACTTGTAACAGAGTATTTCTTCATTGCAGTATTGATACTTTTACTTAAGTAAAACACTTTATCCACCACTGCAGAATGGCCGGGGCAGGCCCGGCTCCACTGGGCTCACGTTGCTGTAGTGACACGGAACGAAAAACATGGGGAAATAATAAAGATAACGACGAGAAAAACGGTGAAGGCGCTGTGCTGTTCCAGGAAAGCAAATTCCTTCTGCTGAGCGCGAGAGAATATATTGCACTCTGGCACGCCCGGGAAATCACTTTAAGGACAAAAACAAAGATCCCTGCGCGAGGTGATTAAATATTTGATATTTTACGGAGGTGAAAAAAAAGAGAGGTGCAATGAGCAAACATGAACGGGGCTTGAATGAATTTGAGACGTAATTTAATTGTCGTTTTTCACGTTTCCCTCGGAAACGGGTCCTGCCGCAAAGTATGACTTCCAAATTAAACGAAGCCGTCGCATTAATAATACATTGTCCACTCAGCGCGGCAAATGTGTTAATAGGTGGATTTCTTCGTTGCTGTGAGTGGGCCCTGCAGGCATTTAGACGTGTGACACACACACGCCTCTTTGCATTTACATGGCGGCATACAGAGAGGGATGGCCCTGTCCGCACGGGGGGGCCGATTGACCACATATCGACGCGGCTGATAATGCATTTTTAAGCAGAGACCCGAGCAGGTCACCTTTCAACAGCGTTAGCACTGTGATGGCCGACGGGAGGCGCGCACGCTATGTGTGTGCGTGTACGTCTTCCTCTAATGCGCGGGTCTTCAGAGGGTCCGGGACCCCTAGGGGGCCCTCAGAGTTACTACTTCGATTAACCACTTGAACCCTAGCATCCCTATTCTATTGGGGGGGAAATAGCCGATCTACAAGCTCACACCTGCTATTTTCGGCAAAGAGGTTTGGTCAAGAGGGAAAAAAGAGCAAACCAAGTACAGAGCCAAGGTCAAGTTTTCTACCTATTGTGAAAAACATACATTTACACAACACTGATGACAGTGCTGCCAAACAAGTCTATGAAGGTATCTATGAAATCTGTGAAGTCGAATCTGCAACATCATTTTATACAATCATTTAGTGGGGGGTCCCTAATTCATCTCTGCCTCAGCTAAAGGGGTCCTTGGCCTGAAAGACATCAAAGAGCCCTGCTCTAATGTTTCCCTTTGAAGTCAACCAAGTCTGACCAAAAAGCTTCAATAAGTGAGAGGAGAACTTCTTTTTTTCTTTCCCCTTTGGAACCCAAAAAAAAAAACATTCCGTGCCGTATCGATGATACCACTTCCCCCCCAAAAGTCAAGCTCCATCAAACCAAGTGAGGAACAGGAGAAGGAACACAGACATCACATCCCCACAATCTCCAGTGACAATCAATTCCAACCTATCAACCCAATTCCATTTTGGGGTTTGACCTGGACCAAGGTCAGAGACACTCCCCAGAACCCATCCCAAATTTCTGGGAGCGGAACACGCCTCGAGGTAGAGGGACCGCTGTGTTTGGATAGCTCGCTTGCGGAACATAAGAGTCACATTTGATAGCGCTGTCCTTTACAAGCCCGGTCTTTTATGCCAACTAATTTCTCTGCCATTATTGAGGCCCCCTCTTTTATTTTGATTGCAGACGGGGTCGTGGGCAGATCATAACTTGATCTCCATGCTGCAGGGTTAATGAATCGTGTAAAAGGGGCTTTTATAGAGAAGTTTGCACAAGGTGAATGAGACTAAATAGCCGGGGTGAAATATCAGAGGGGAAAATCGCTATTCATTCAAGGCTAATGTTTATTGCCATCTCAGTTGATCCGTGCTGCGGAGATATGAATAGGCTGCTGCTCTTCGATGTAACTGGATTTAATTGAGCAAAGAATACAAATAAATGAATGGGGTTTGGCGTGCGCCTGACCATGGCCAGAGCAGCCTTTACACTTCCTGAGGATTTTCCAGGTTTGCGGAAAGGAAATAATTGCCATTAACACGTCTAGATCAGGGGCCTTCAACCTTTTTTCAGGCCAAGGACCCCTTAGCTGAGAGAGAGATGAAGCAGGGACCCCCTGTGTATTTTCAGACATTTAACCACTTAAACCCTCAATACTTGGTAAACTTGACCTTTGGCTCTGTACTGCTCGTTTTTTCCATCTACACCAACTCTCTTCACCGAAAATAACCGATCTACTGTACAAGCTTGTAGATCTACCATTCCCCCCCCCCCCCTCCCCCCCCAGAATACAGTAGGGATGCTATAGTTGAAGTGTAACAGAGTGAACTACTCCACCATGTGGAAGGGTTAGAGCTATTCCCAGCAGGAAATAATAGACTCATCAACTCCTCCTCCTTCCATTAAGACCGGGAAAGCATCTGTGTCATTTTAAGATTTCTTTGGCTATTCAAAAATAGCAGATATACAAGCTCAGAAAAATCGTGGAAAATGTGAGGAAATCGTTCAATATATATAATTATGTTTTAAAGCAAAAATGTTTAACTCCGATCTGTGCTTCATGGGGGGGTCCCTGGAACAACATATTTTGAGATGGGGGTCCGCGGCCAAATATATATCATTTTGGGGGTCCTTGACATGGAAAAGTTGCAGCACCACTGATATGGCAACATACAGTTAGAATTTAGAATTTAGACAGTTTTAGATTTGAACGCAGACCCCCATCTCAAAATGTTTTGTTCCAGGGACCCCCATGAAGCAAAGATTTGAGTTACAAATGTTTGCTTAAAAAAATATATATATATATTCAAAGATTTACACTAAAAAATGCAGATCTACAAGCTCATATCTGATATTTTTGAATGGCCAAAGAAATGACGCAAATGCGTTCCCGGTCTTAATGGATTAACTTTTTCTCCTGTACAAAACAGATATATTAAGACTTTTCTTTGCATGCAAACTGCCAAAAGAATATAGTATGAAGATAGAGTTTATTACTGTATGTATCGTCTCTGTCGGTGGAAACCTGTTACAGTACAGTATGTCCAAAACTGTTACTTTTCAGGATTATAATTCAAAAGCAGCAAAAGTAGCAGATCGACAAAGCTCAAAAAGCTTGCAGATCAGCTACTTTCAATGCTTTTGTGTGACGCTGTAGTATGATCAAGTAGGGCGTTAATCTTTTACGAAAAAAACTCACAAAAAGTTAGAATACAGTATGGAGAGGTTTCTGCCCGACAACAGCAATATATAGTATGGAATTGAGACACATCAGTAGAATCTAATAATGGTTTAGCCTCCCCGTCCAATGTAGGGCAAGTTGTTGGTGTGCAGTCTGCGAACAAAGCTGCACGAGTGACAATGCAGTGTTTCAACTTGCAAACACAATCTTTAACTTCGGTGCCATTTATATGCAGTGCGTATGCCTCTGCCCCGCCGAGTTACATCTCTGAGTTGCACGCCGTTTCGTGACATCCCGCACATCGCTGTGATTGGTCTTCTGTACTTTTGGTGGGGATATACAGACAAATAATAGACAAACCCTGTTTGTCTATTATGTCATGGCCAGGCCATGCCGTTAAAAAAATAACTGGAAAATAAAACATTAAATATTAAAGTGTTCATATACCCTTTGGCTAGAGGGCGTACATGCGCTGTATAAATCTTAACGTTGAACAAACATGCGGACCAACAGCGATAATGGAACCAACAGACGGTGGGTGGGATTGCCACGCGCTCTCAATCACTGTCAGTCAATCCAATGGAACGGCCGCGGCTGCATGCGCGCTTAAGTAAATCACCGATCGACAGGCCTCTGACAATCCCACCGATCACCGCACGCCGACCGCCATTATGCACACATCAACGAGGCCTCACCCGTGCGCACCATCGCCACGGCGCACTAGGCAGCCAATTGACAAGCACGACAACCGCAACCCCCCCCATGCAGGAGTTCAGCTACAGCTGAGGGGGTCCTTGATGGGGCTCCACAGGGTCCCCACCTAAATTATTGACAGTTAGGAACCAAATGGACCTTTATGGAGTTGTAACTCCGAGAGTTAAATGAACAGGATTTAACATTGCAGATAGGGGTCCCAGGGATAAAGAATCGCTCCAAATGGGGGTCCGTCGCCTAATGCGTATCAAGCTGGGGGTCCTTGAAATGAAGCACTTAAACCCTATTATGGTTGAGGGGAGTCCCTCAGGGCTCTCTACTAGTGTATTTTTGGTTTTCTGTTATTGTGGGGACATTTTTCACTGAAAATAGCAGATCGACAAGCCACGTTGTGAGCTTGTCGATTGGCTATTCTCCTGCGAAAGCTTTCCCCACAGAACGAATGCTGGTGCTTAAAAAGGTTGAGCGTCACTGAACTACTGTACACAGGAGTGCAGCTGCTCTTTCATACAGTACACGTCACCTGTTGTGTTGATTTTGACGACATATTTTGATTCACTTTTAGTCAATGTATTTTGGCGGGCCTTGATGGCATCGTAATGGCTGATTTTGCACTTGGTTGCATGCTGAAAATACGCATATAAATAACCCCAGAAACATAAATAAAATTACTTGTCTTTTAGTTCTACTGGATCTCTTCTCCACTTGTCCCTCCCTAACATTTTACTCTAGTTTTTATTTGACGAAATTGTCAATATACTTAGTCTTAGTTTTAGTCATAGCTTCGTTTTTATTTAGTTTTTGTCAGTGAAAAAAGGCAGTTGCCGAACATTTTTCGTCACAGTTTTAGTCGAGGAAATCAACACTGGTCACCTGAACATCAAGCACTGGGTCCAACGATGACAACAGTAAACACAGCCACACACACACACACACAAAAAGAAATACACGACAGCACAAATCATGCAGATTCAAAGGGGGTTTTAAGAGGTCATGCTAAACAAGGTGCGTGACACAGTGCTTACTTTCTGGCGGTACCCTGTCTTTGTGCGGACACCCTGACAGGCTCCGGTGGTGAGGGTACAAGCCGGTCACGTGGCCCGTGCCGTCGCAGCCCGGCGTCGGACATCGGCTTTCCTTCTTGTCGCCGCGCGAAGAATCTGTGAGCGGAAAGGAACATTGCGTTGCTGTCGGGCAGAAACCTCGGTCACCATATTCAAACTTTTTGTGTTTTTTTTCCGTGAATTAACGCCCTACTTGATCATACTACAGCGTCACACAAAAGCATCAAAAGTAGCAGATCCACAAAAACGAGGCGCGAAACGCGCTTTCGCTGTTTTTGAATTTGAATCCTGAAAAGTAACAGTTTTGAACATATGAGGTTTCCACCCGACAGAGACGGTTTACAGCAAACATATACAGCATATACATACATCACATACTGGAAAACACAGCCAGACAAAGAGCACCAAACGAACGTCAAAGTGTCATTCACGCGAAACAAAAGTCACATTCAAATGCCTGATTGCTTCCGAGTGCGAACAGCACAAAGACACCTTGCGGAGCGCGGGGCGGCGCGCCCCCACTGAAAGCTCGGTGACCCTGAAAAAAAAAGCAGAAGCGAGGCTCGCTTGTACGTGCATCGTGTATACGACTGTAACCATGGCGACCGTATAATGTCAGGCGCAAGTTTGCTGCGACTAAAAGCGGTATCTTTACAGATGTCAGCCGGTCGCTAGGGGAGTTTCCAGAACATGCTGTACGTTATATGCGCGGCACCATAAGGTGAGATATGAAATTACTATAGTAACAGAACATATTTCACATCACTATAGGCTATTTAAAATGTGCGGCGAGCGAGACACAGCTGCACGGGGTAGAGAGCAGATGGTATAGTAGCACTAAGATGATTATTCTTTGTTTTCTGATTCCAGTGATGGAACAAGTATTATTTGAAGGCTTGGAGCACAAAGGGTTTAAGTGAAACTTTCAGATTTTTACTGGACAGCTTTCCATAGATTGCAATTATTTAATTCAAATCAACATATTTAAGCAATCTATAGTTTTGTACAGATTAGGCTTCAATGAATGCATTAAAAAAAAATGAAAACATATTTTGTTTCTAATTAACTTATTACAAACAATGAAAAGCTGTCCTGTACAATTCTGAAAATGTCACTTACGCCCTTTGCACTCCAAGCCCTTAAAGCAGCACTATTATAGCTTTCCTCCTCTACCCTAGATTTGAACCTGCAAGTGCTGATATTTTGACCTTTGAGCTAATAGAGCCGGCCTGCTTGCTGAAATACCACAACATAAATATACTCTTTAGTGAAAGGTAAAGCGGCACCATGTAACTTTTTTTAATGAATAAAATGTAATTTTGTCCAATCTTTATGGTAGAGTATCTTAATACAATATCACTTATAATTGGGGTGGTTGTAGACACAAGATCCGACACAGATTTTGACCTGATGGTCAAGATTCAATTTATCCCCTGAGCAAGCAGGCAGGCTCTATTAGCTCAATGGAAAATATTTCAGCAATTGCGCAGAAGTCGAAGATGAAAGTTACATAGTGCAGCTTTAAAACTTTTACCCGAGTAAAAGTACAAAGGTATTGGCATCAAAATATACTTACAGTGCCAAAGTAAAAGTACTCAAATGTTTTCTTTAAAAAAAAATAGCAGATCTACAAGCTCACTAGGCTATTTCCGAATATCTGAAGTATGAAATAGGGTTGTAATAATAATCAAAAACTAGTATGTTTTCCCTAAAACAAATTTGATCTCTCTGTGGCTCTCTGTACACGGTCATTTACATTACTGTATCTATTTGCAGGAGTCGTTTCGGTTAAGCGACTAGTGTTTTGATTGGGTGCGTTGTTGTGGTGATTATTTGTCCCAAAAGAAATCTATTATGTTCCTCCCTGTTTCACCCCCACCAGCGCAAACCTTCCCATCAACCACTTAAACCCCATATGGTTGACCGTGAGTCCCTCAGGGCTCTATACTAGTGTATTTTCTGTTTTATGTTATTGTGGGGAAAGCTTTCCCTGAAAATAGTCGCGTTTGTCGATCTGCTATTTTCTGCGAAAGCTTTGCTGGGTTTTAAAGGGGCATGACCTTATAGTACACGGTGATGTAAGTAACACAGCTGCAGCTAATCAAATGAATAATGGCTGTGTTAGATTTTAGGAGTGTCAATACTGTATATCATGCTTGCACATTGACATGCTCTTGGCTCTGGACACACCTATGAAAATCTAACACACTCATTATCCATTTGTTTGGTGCAGCCGTGTTGCTTGCTAGTCTGCCATGTTTTTAATCTGCTGTAGTTTTTAACCTGAGCTGGAAAACAAACTACAAAATCAGGGGGGTTTCATGCCCCTTTAAGTGGTTAAAAATACGAAATTTCCCACAAAGGTCTTTCTCATGACAGCTCCGATTTCCCCAACATGACAGTTAGGCGGATTTTGTGTGGCACTGAAACACACGCACGCACGCGCACACACACACACACACACACACACACACACACACACACACACACACACACACACACACGAGAACGGGCGCACACACAGACCCAAAACCCACCGACCCAGCCACACAGGATGAGATTGTCTTTCCCTTCCCAAAACCTGGCTCTCTTGTTTCTTGAAAAACCCCGACCAGATACGGTTACCACCAAAAAGCAGTGATGCCAAACCCTTGCCAACTGGCTTCGTTTTACTCAAATAGCAACCATCCACCTTAGAGTCACTTTGACTCCGGCAGAACAAGGTCAAGGATTCTTCTTACATTCAAGATCTAATTGTTGCCCGAGGCCGGCGATACGGGCATTAGGATTTTCTTCATTTTCGTATTCTTTTTTTTTGCGTTTTTACATCCAAATTAGGACTTCATAAATGCAATATCATGCAGTATCGCTAAGCCCGAGCACTGCCGAGCATTCCGGTGTTGTGATGCATCAGATTGCGTGACCAAGTCGGAGACCGCCAGTGGAATAAAGTAACTAAGTACATTTACTCAAGTATCTAAAAAAAATCTGTACTTTTACTTCACTACATCTCAGAGAGGTAAATATTGTACTTTTACTCCACTATAATTATTTGAAAACTTTAGTCACTAGTTACTTTGTACAGTTTGCAGGTATACATTATTATATTATAAAACACACATTAACCACTTCAGCCCTATTTTATACAAAAACTATTGAAAATAGCCGATCTAGATCGGCTATTTTCAAAGATTTTAGTACTTTTACTTTTGATGCCAATACTTTTGTACTCAGGTAAAATTGAACACAGGCCTTTTACTTGTAATAGAGTAGAGAATATCCGAGTACTTCTTCCACCACTGTCGGTGCAGACTGCAGCCCTTATCAAAGAGCTGGCATTGGAGAGAGTAGAGGGGAGGGAGGGCTGGTTTTCAGACAGTACCACAGAAGGACAGACCACTAATTAAAGTTTTACAGGCCTCTGTAATCTAGTACCTCTACCTCGGGCATTTACTGCAGAACCGGCCGGGGCTGAAGCGGCGGCAGAAGGGGAGGAGGAGGAGGAGGAGGAGGAGGAGGAGAGAAAGGAGAACCGGTGGGGGGGAGGGCGGACGGGCGCTTTGGAAAAAGGGCAAAAGTGAGAGATGGCAGAGAGCACACCTACTCATACATTTGCCAGTGAGTCACAGTGGAAACGGCGGCGTCTGAACATCATTCATCGGTATATATATATATATTTAAAAAAAGCACCTCATTATCCCCCCCTCCCGTATAGCTCCATCTGTCTGTGTCATGTTACGACACATGAACTTTGGTGCAACATGGCTTAGCTATGTCATGATGTCTGGCCGCGTTGGCTGGCAACGATACAGTGAATGTGGATACTCCCCCCCCCCCCGCATTGATAAGGAACTGAGGCTGGACTGTATGCTGTAATGAAGAAGAAAAAAACAGCTCTATTGCATGTGCAGGACGCATGCGAATCAGTCGCCCTCACAGCCATCCGAACCGCTAACATAATGCCTGTTTTATACTCCTTTGTGCGACAGTGTCCTGCGCCGAAAATAGCCAATGTGCAAGCTCACAGCACGCCATGGTGTGACACGTTGTGAGCTTGCAGATCGGCTAATTCAGGCATCAGTCATGCTTACGGAAAAGTGCATGAGATACACGCACAGGGTACCACTTTAATGCATATCGTCTCTGTCGGGTGGAAACCTCATATGCCCAAAACTGTTACTTTTCAGGATAGCAGAAGTAGCAGATCTGCTACTTTTGATGCTTTTGTGTGCATCAAGTAGAGCGTTAAGTTAGGAAAAAACAGTGGTGTAAAGTAACTACTACTTTGCCCACCACTGCGAAAAAACACAAAAAGTTAAAACATGGACATACGAGGTTTCTGCCCCCCACAGCGACGATACACCAAACAGTCTGATCACACATGCATGCTCTACTGTACACAGAACGTGCGTGGCGTGCACACAGGCAGTGCCTGCATCCCCTTGCACGCCTGCGGCCCCGTGGCGTGGCACACACACACACACAGCGGAGGAGGAGGCGGGCCCGGGGTGGAAGGAGGGAGGCACATTAGGAAGCAAGAGGATATTGATTGTGGCCGGGTTGGACGGGCCGCGCTTTGCATAGCAAATGGCCTCCATTACCATACCATCTCTGGATAATTAATGTGCAGTCAGTGGGCCTGTCGCTGGTTATCGGTCATTCGGATACTGTTCAATTTCCATCTCGGTCCCTTGATCGTGCCGCTTTTTTTTTTTTTTTAGGGGAGCTGCTTCTAGCCCCCGCCGGCCCCTCCCCCCTTTCTCCCCCACTCCACCCCGCCCGCCCGTCCGTCCGTCCGTCCCACCCGCCACAGCCCCGCCCCTCTCCCAGGCGGTGCGTTTTATAAAATCACACACAGGAACCATGGTCAACGAGTGTCTGCCACTATCTCGCCTGGGGGGGGAGAGATGCTATCGCGACACGACCGCCTCGCGTCCTCTCATTATTCCGGCATTAGCCAGACACGGGGGCACATGGAGTGCTTTTGAAAATTAGCATTTCGTGTGGCATTTTGAGTTACTGTAGTGTGTGCGCGCGTGTGTGTGTGTGTGTGTGTGTGTGTGTGTGTGTGTGTGTGTGTGTGTGTGTGCGTGCGTGCGTGCATGTGTGTGTGTGCGTGTGTGTGTGTGCGCGTGTGCGTGTGTGCGTACCTGACGCTGTGAGTTGTGTGGCATTTAAGGTGCAATGTGAACCTAGCTGCGTTGCTGGGGATGTTTGTAATTGCTGCCCTTATCTGATCACTTACTTGTGGGTGCCTATGAAATGTGTTAGCCTTTCTTATCGTGAATAGCGCATTGTTCTAGTAATGGCCACGGTGAGAGGAATAATCAGGGAGCTAAATGAAGAAGCCCCGGTGCGCGCAATACTGGAAATGCCACTTTAATGTCTTCCTGACAGTACCGCCTGTGTGTGTAGGCATGGAAACAAGACGCACAGCAGATACTGGGTGCTGGGTAACAATTGCCGTGCAAGGCTGACTGCCGCCACAGCCTACAGTATACTGTAGGCAGTGTGGAATATAACTGTCGTTGTAAGGGATGTTCGCATTGGGTGTACACACACTGCAAGAACATGAACACAATAAACAAACCCATGCACTCGTTATCATTAGAATGTGTCCATAGGCAGTAGGCCTCTGTACGTCGTAACGGTATAGCCTCCCTTCACGAAGCCCTTGTGCTGGTTTAAAAATAGTCCGCTTTACCCCGAGCTGCATCGCAGGAAGAGATTTGTGGTCCTAACAGGCCGTGCAGATTGCCATTACTTATGCCTGACAAGCCTACCCTCTGATGTTTCCACGCTGGCCTATTTTAACAACATAAGCTGCTGCTGCCGCTCCCGCTGCTACCGAGATGTGAATTTCCAAAAATTGGCTGAAAAAAAAAGAGCTTGTCCCGGGGTTACAGTGAGGTTTCCCAGAATGCCTGCTATAGCCTCTGAAACAGCATAGAGATGCAATAGCACACACTGACAGACAGTGGAATGTTGTGTGGACTTCGATGTTTCTCTAAACGCAGTGGTCCAGGGACCCTCGGGGTTCGTTGAGGGGGTTCCCAAATGGATCATTATAGGCCTGTGAGTCTGAGAGTGTACAAAATGGGTCCATTTGGTTCCATTTGTACATTCTCAGACTGATCCTCTCACCAGGGTTGCCAGATCTGCATATTATAATTTCCCCGCAAGATTTTATTTGAAAATAGCCGATCTACAAGCTCACAACGTGTCGCATCGCGACACGTTGTGAGCTTGTAGATTTTGCTATTCTCAAATAGCTGATGTATATGTTAAAATGCTCATGTGGCCCATAGTTGCTTCTTTTGGGCTGGCTTTCCTATACTTGGTTGCTTGTTTCTCTCACAGAATCTGGCAACACTGCCTCTCACCCTTTCAATATGCTTGGCATGCATGTTTTATCGCATATACTCACCTTTATGGTAGAAAGGCTTCTTCATACCGTCATGTAGCCGCGCCTTGCGCTCAACTCCGTAGCCGTGCCGCGGCCCGTGGTCGTCGTGGCCGTACCGCACGCCCTCCCGCCGGGCGGCGTCGGCGGCCATTTTGTCCCGCATGGCCTTGGCGCGCTCCGACTCCAGCGCGATGGCCTTCTCCAGCAGGGACAGGTTTCCTTTGGTCATGTCGAACACTTCCTCCGACCGGTCCGACGTCACCGAGGTGGTGTCCTCGTCGAAGTCCCGGTGGTGGTGGTGGTGGTGGTGGTGGTGCTGGTACCGCTCGTCCTGCGCGCAGCTGGAGAAGGCCTTGGAGCGCGGGCTCAGCTGCTCCTCCAGCTTCATCAGGTTGACCATGTCCGAGTAGTTCCTGTCGAGCGTCCGCCGCTCCTCGTGGCTCTGCTGGAGGTGGTCCTCGTAGCCCGGGTGCAGGGGGTGCTGCTGCAGCGGGTGGCCGCCCTCCCCGCCGCCGGCGTAGTGGTTCAGCTGCAGCGGGCCGCCGCCGCCGCCCGGGCGGTCCGCCGACTTGGTCTCGCTCAGCTTCCGGGCGAGGTCGAAGCACTGGTTCCGAAGACACTCCAGGCTGCTGAGGCACACCTCCTCGTCGCTGTCCTCCGGCCGCCCGTTCGCCTTGCCCTGTCCGTTGCCGCCGCCGTGCGCCCCGCCGCGGAGGCAGTCGCCGTCGCCGCCGTTCTCGAGAGCGCCGTCCGCATATTCCTGTCCGTCCAGGTTGTCGGAGAGCACCGCCCCGTGGCCCTGCGCTAAGAGCTTGAGGGAGTCCACGGTCTCCCGGACCACGTCGCTGTCCACGTCCAAACTCAGGTCGCCCTTCGGCGCCGCCACGCCCCCCTCGCCCTCCTCCTCCTCGTCCTCTTCCTCCTCTTCCTCCTCCTCGTCCTCTTCCTCCTCCTCCTCGTCCTCATCCTCTTCCTCCTCCTCCTCCTCCTCTTCGTCGTCCTCCTCCTCTTCCTCGGCGCTGTTGGAGGAGTTGCTGTTCATCTCGGACTCGGTCATGGCGCGGTAGGCGGCGTCCTCGGCGATCTTGCCGAGGTTGAGCAGCGACTTGGCCACCAGCTCGTCGTAGTTCTCGTACTCGTCGTTGTTGTTGTCGTCCTTCTCCGCCGCCTGGCCGGTCTTGGGATTGCCGCCGCTGCCGGCGCCGCCGCCCTCGCCGCCGCTACTCATCTGATCGTCCTCTGTTGTGGGGGAGAAGGAGGAGGAAAAAAAGCCTTGTAATTTCATTTCCGTCATTCTATTTGACTGCTAAATCAGATTTCTGGGCTCTGCCCCTCTAAATTTGATAAGGAACTCTTTGCTTCCCCCTAATAATTTACTTTGAGAGTCTTAACAGCAGCTTGCGTGCGCTGACTTGAGCATGAGTGCAGGAAGTGGAATATAGTGGATTTGGGAAAGTTCCAATAGAAGAGGCTGTGGTAAAGGAGAATAATGAAACCAAGGATTATATCGTTTATATCCTTTGCTTTATTTTGGACCAAAACCTTCTATTTAGTTTTTTTTTTTTTTTGTATGCCCACTATCTTCAACTCACCATGTGGCGGTCGGAACCTTTGAATTGGAGGGAGACATTTTTTTGGGACATTGTAAATGTCAGAAATAATACGGTGTTACCTCTACAACAAGATGAACCCCCTGTCGCTCTCCATTCATCGTTTTCCGTTCTCAAAGTCCTCTTTTTCATTCAATTCATTTCAATTTTTTCAGAATTCTTTTCACATGCCTAATTGATTCCGACAGGCTGCGAAAAGGTTACTGAATCTCTTCTGTCAGTAATTTCAAGCACTCACTCTTCTGGAGCACTTCCAATCTCTCCTTTCACATTTCCGCCCTGAACTGTCAAGAGCACGGTGTGTTCACATCGGCGCCACACTCGCCACTTAACCCATTAAGACCGGGAACGCATCTCAAATCTTTGCTTCTGGGGGATTCTACAAATGTCTTCTAAATCTCAACAGTTAAAAAAAACAACTAGGTTGCTACATCAGTGGTTCTCAAACTTTTTCATGTCAAAGACCCCCAAAATGATATGTATTTGGCCGCGGACCCCCATCTCAAAATATGTTGTTCCAGGGACCTCCAAGAAGCAAAGATTTGAGTTACGAATGTTCGCTTTAAAAGTATATGTATTCAAAGATTTGCACAAATGTTCAAAATTTTTCAAAAATAACAGATCTACAACTAGTTGTATATCTGCTATTTTTGAAATGTCCAAAGAAATCTCAAAATGACACAGATTCGCTCCCGATCTAAATGGGTTAAATTCCTGCGGAGGAAAACGAAACCCAAGGGCCCCCGCACAGAAATAATAAATGTGACTTTGATTTCTGGAGGGAGCGAGGGAGAGAGTCACCTGACAAAACACTACTGAGGTGTAATCGGCCCGCGATGAAATATGAATTAACGCTGAATTCAAAAGACTCCGCAGTCCCCTAATATATGCATGGCCGTACATTTCCATAAGATCAAAGATGTAAACACGACGGATACTGTAAAAAAAAAAAGAATCCAAGCTCATATTTATGTGCATACGCAAACACTGACAAACAGCACGCTTGGGAAGAGGTTTACACTGCACATAGGCTGCACAATCTTTTAATGCTGTCGGGTGGAAAACCTCATATGTCCAAAACCGTTACTTTTCAGGATTCAAATTCAAACATAGCAAAAGTAGCAGATCGACAAGCTCAAAACACACCGCTTCGCGGGAGCGTTTCGAGCTTGTGGATCTGCTACTTTTGATGCTTTTGTGTCTCGCTGTAGTATGATCAAGTAGAGCGTTACTTTACAAAAAAAACAACAACAAGTGAAGATATGGAGATAAGAGGTTTCTGCCTGACAGCAACGATATACATACGCGTACACACAAGACAGACACAATCTAATGAGAGAGCAACAACACAACAAGGAGGGCTTAGGACAGAGAGCCGTGGACCAGAAAGAGAAATACAGTCACGAATGACCGGGCACACATCTTGACAGCGGAGGGCTGCTCACAGCAACCTTACTGTACCAGGGGTTTAATTTTTTGATGCTATGAAACATGGCACTGGAAAGCAATTTAAAGAGCAATCAGGGTACACAAAGAGGATCGGGAAGCGAAACAGATTGAGGGGGGGAACAGAGAGACCGCCGCTGTGCCCTCAAATGGCTCTGGATTAGCTCTACAGCAATGTTCGTACCACTGAGAGTAGCAGTGAAGCTCCTTTTCAAAGCTTGCCAGATTACAATCTGCTTAACAACCAACCAGCACCTCTGTTTTGGGGCATAGAGTGGGGGGGGGATGGTAATGATGCATATGGAGAAATGTATCTCCATTTCATATTATAATAAAAGTGTCACAGATAAATAAAAAACAAGGCAGAGGAGCAAGTCAACCCTTGTTTTGGGCATGTAATTATAAACAAACATTTTCAAAAATGTAAAGAAAAATGTTCAGATAAAAAATGTTGATTTTTCCATTTTTCCAAGATACATTTCTTTGTAACAAAATGTACAAATTAGTGAATATAACAGCTCTACAAGCTCACGGCCAAGCATTGTGAGCTTGTGGATCGGCTATTTTCCGTATTCATCGCATGACAAAGTGTATAGGGCTTAAGTGGTTGTTAAGTGGTGTTCTATAGGGTTAGAAATCACCATGTGTGACCGACACCAACATGCGCTTTAGCTACGACAACCAGTAGCGCATACATACCGCGGGTAAGTGACAACGCGCCTTTGGAACACACAGCTCGTTCCACATGCCGCGTAGACAGCGCTAACGGCCCCTATTTGTTAATGTCCGCAGCCATGGCCTCGACTGCCGTGGACAGTAATGAACGGCGATGTGGGGAGATGTTCTCCTGTGCTGACAAGAGAAGACGGAGGAAGGAAGGCTGCGTCTGCAGCAGCATCAACACGTTGGGTGGGTAGAGGGAGCCTGCACGACGCACCAAACAGGGTTAACGCACTGGAGCTCTCGGAGCTTCACTCTTAATTGGACTTGAAGGCGCTGTCAAGTCCAATCGCAGCATGCGGGGGTGCAAAGCTGTATCTGTTGGAGAGAGACCTGCCAAATCTGGTGTTGGGACGCATCAGAGGGTGGTGTGTGGGTGTGGGGGTGAGGGGGGGGTCTGATACGTGGGGCAGAAGTTTCTCAAATCCCAGTCTTTAACCACGTCTAGACTTAACAAACTGGACCCAGCCTTTTTTTCTGTCTACACCACATCTCTTCATCAAAACTAACCGATTTACAACGTGTCGCAGCTATGTTTTGGCTAATGTTTCCCCCAGAATATGAATGTCGGGGTCCAAGTAAAGTGGTTCAGCTAGATTTTATTTTTCACATCACGTGAAAGGCCTTCATTACTGAAATGGGTTTATTGTCTCCGCCAGGCCGAAAGGCATGGCGAGAGAGTATGTTTTACCCCTTGTCCGTCCGTCCGTCCGTCCGTCCGTCCGTGTGTCCGTGTGTCCGTCATTCGATCTGTCTGTGTACAGCTAATCTCCGGCACCGTTGGCTTGCTCGCAGCCAAACTGTGCACACACATTCCCTGGATACCGCAGCAGAACCTCTGCCCCAAATTTTTCACAGGGGCCTGTTATAGCGCCACCAGGAGGCCGATTTGTGCAAAACACATTTTTTGACAGTACTCCTACAGATTTTCTCCCAAAATCCCGCAAATCGGTACACAGTATCTCTATTGTCATTAAACGAAACGGGTCTTTCAGATTTCTAATATTCCATCCTGATTGGCTAAAAATGTCTTCCAAAGTTTGCAGGAGTGCTCCGTTTTGAACAAAATGCCTCAAATCATGAACACAGCATGCAATTTCCGTGAAATTTTGCACGCACATTCCCATTAGGCCGAGGAAGAACTACCATTTGAACATTTTCAAATCAGCCTCATGGTGGCGCTATAACAGGCCGATTCGTGTTTTTACCTATAATTGCACCGATCTGTGTAAAACTTTGTATGCACACTCCCTATAGGTCAAGGAAAAACCTTTGCCCTGCATTTTTCATATCTGCCTTTTATAGCGCCACCAGGAGGCCGACTTATGTAAAACAAAATTTGTTATACTACTCCTTCCAATTTTATCCAAATTTCACGCAAATCGGTACACATGATCTCTATGGTCATGTGATCACGATGGATGTGTTTGATTTTTTACATTCCATACTGATTGGCTAAGATTGACATCTAAAGTTTGCATTATTGGCTTGTTTTGAACAAAATTCCGCAAATCATGAACGCACCGTCCAATTGCGCTCAAACTTTGCATGCACATTCACACTATGTTGAGGAACAAATGCCACCCTTTTAACATTGGCCTATTATAGCGCCACCAACAGGTCTAATTTAGCGAAACACATGTTTTTAACAAAATGCCTCAAATCATGAATGCAGTCAGTCTGATTGTCGTGCAAGGCCTAAGAAGAAATGGCACCCTTTTCACGTTGGCCTATTATAGCGCCACCAGGAGGCCACAATAGCCTACCTGACCTGGCGGAGACCTGTGCTCCGAGGAGCACTTTTTCTAGTTGTTATTGTATTGTCTTCCCAAGACGTGATACTTGACAGGGGACAGTCAACTTCCTACAAAACATAGCTTTAGGATGATGGGGTCAAAGAACGACATGGCTTCCATATGGCACACGCACACGCACACGCACATTTCTAGACGGCTCGCCTACTAGCATATTTTCACAATCAACTGACAATTCCTCTTCAGGAAAACCTGAAGAAGACAAATGGTCCAAATACTACATCTCAAACAAACAAACAAACAAACAAACAAACAAACAAACAAACAAACAAACAAACAAGTGAACCGTTTGCTGTCAAATCGCAGCTCTCTTTCAGGTGAGGGGGTTTGATCTAGCTCTAAATATTCTGTTTCGGGTGCAGTAGCCAGTCAATATAAAACAATAACAACCACAACACATGCCCATATAAAGTGCAAATAACTGAATAAATAAAAAGCGTGTGCATGAAGATCAAAGGAAAAACAATGTCACTGTAGGGATGGAATAATAACTCTTACAGTGATAGATCTACATCATTCCAAGGCAGAGCACTTTTGGCAGAAAGTTGCAACTTTTGAAAACACACAAAAAATAAGAAATACCAAAACAATCCCAAACTCATTCCACCAAATTTTGTTCAACCCGGTGAAGGCAAGATATGTTGCTGTCGGGCAGAAACCTCTTATCTCCATACACGTTTTTGTCTTTTTTTTCGTAAATGTATGCCCTACTTGATACTACAGCGTCCCACCAAAGCATAATAATAGCAGATCCACAAGCGACGCGTTTTGAACTTGTCAATCTGCTACTTTTCATGTTTTTGAATTGGAATCCTGAAAAGTTTTGGACATATGAGGTTTCCACACGACGGAGACGATACGTAAAAACAAAGAAAAACGGCAAACTTGGAAATAATCAGTGACACGCACACGCACATGCACACACACACACACACACACGCACACGCACACGCACACGCACACGCACACGCGCACACGCGCACACACACACACACACACACACACACACACACACACACTAACAAGTGTAACGACATTGAATGTAACAAACACAGCTCAGTTTGTGAATGTGTTTTTATATACTTCTAGCCCCCCCAAAAAACGACTTATTGTATTAAGGGCTTTTGACACAGGAAGTGACTGACACACCTACTAATTCATCTTCTACTAAAGGTGAGCGTTCAGGTAGGGGGGGGTGCAGACAATCTGACAGGCGTTGTGACAAGCGGGCGCAATCCCGTGAAATTGTCGCGTTCGTGCTCATCTCACACATACGCCCGACCGCATCAAGAGTTGAATTGGGTTTAAGCTCCTCCTATGCAATTTACAATTTACAATGTAGGCATTTATCTTCATCCAGAGCGACTTACAATAAGCAAGGTAAACACATACATCAAATGCAGAGAGACAGTGTAGCGCCTCAGTAAGGTAAACCGAGAACCTAGCATCAGTCTAAACAATATACTATCACAAACGTATCTGTACTGTACATTGGAACTATATAAACTATAGGATACAGTGGTGGAAAGTAACTAGGTACAAGTACTCAACTTTTTACACGAGTACATTTTGAATTCTGGACTTTTATGAAGTAAAACATTTGAGTACTTTTTCCACCACTGTATAAACTATAGCAGGGGTCTTCAACAGGGGGGTCCGGGACCCCTAGAGGGTCCTCAGAGTTACTACAAGGCGTCCGCCAAATCTTTGTGTGACATGATTTTCTGTTTTACCTTAACCACTTGAACCCTAGCATCCCTTTTCTGAGGAGAACCTTAGCCAAAAATAGCAGATCTACAAGCTCACAACGCCTTTTTGGCAAAGAGGTATAAGTGTAGAGGGGAAAAAGAACAGTCAACGTAAAAAAAAAAAGTTGAATCCAAAACACAATTTTATACAACATAGAGGGGGTCCCTGCTTCATCTCTCTCTCAGCTAGGGGGTCCTTGAGCTGAAAACGTCGAAGACCCCCAGAACTATAGGATACCAGGTAAACAGAATCTAGCATCTGTCTAAATAACATGCCATCTAAATGACATTTAACCTTTGCATGAGTCTGCATGGTCGTCAAGGCTAGGTCTAGTGCTACACGTAGATCCAAGCAGGTACGCAGGCATAGTGTCATTTCCCATGGGAAGATCCCTTTATTTGCAGCAATACATATTCATCAATCATATTACATCATCGCTGTCTGGTGGAAACCGCGTCTGTCCAATACGGTTACTTTGGAAAGGAAATGGATAAAAGAACCTGTGTTCCAATGGATCCGATAGTAGTTATTATTTAGTCACAAGCTCTTGCTAATACTTGTAATTGGTTAAATATACAAAATTAACCTTTCACTATTTTTCGAAAATAGCTAAAATAGCCATTCTACACGATCGTGCGCTGTGAGCTTATAGATTGGCTATTCTCGCTACTTTTGCGCAACGCTCTCGTATGACAAAGTAGGGCATTAACTTAGAAAAAAAAAACGTAAATATAGTTGAAATTATGGAGGTACAAGGTTTGTGCCGGACACCAATGTAATTATTATTGCTTATATGTATTAAAGTGATAGTTCAGCCAAAAAAGTACTTTTTTTCTATCGACTAGTCACCCCATGGAGACTTAAATTTGTGGATATTTTTTAGTTTTTGTCTCATTCCTAAGCCAATAATTTAATGAGTGGACCGGTAGGCAGCGGTTCCGGTAGGAGACGCTTTGTGTCTGCTATACCGGAACCACTTTATTGGCTTAGGAATGTGACAAAAACAAAAAATATCCATGAATTCAAGTCTCCATGGGGTGACTAATTGATAGAAAAAAAGTCATTTTGGGGGTGAGCTATCCCTTAAGTACAACACAAGACAAGACAAGACAAAGGTACTCACCTCGTCCTCGACTCTGCTCCGCGTCCTCCTCTTCTCCGTCATCGTACTCCACCTCCTCTTCCTCATCTTCCTCCTCCACCCTCTCCTCCTCCTCCTCCTCTTCTTCCTGCTCCACCTCCACCTCCTCCTCGTCCTCCTCGTCCTCGCCCTCCTCCCCTTCCTCCACCTCCCCTCGCTCCACCTCCCCTTCCTCGTGCTCCGTCTGCTCCTCCACCCGATAGTCCTCCTGGTAGCCCCCCTCCTCTTCCTCCTCCTCCTCCTCTTCCTCCTCCACCTCGCCCTCGACCTCCTCTTCTACCGCTCCGCTCTCCCCCTCCTCCTCCTCCTCGTCTTCCTCCCTGTTGAATGGGGTAGAATAGGCCTTTATTGATCCCGCGGTTGGGGAATTCAGGCGCCATGGGCAGCACAGCAGTGAGTTTACAGAGTAAGGGAAGTACTGTGAGGCATTGGTTCTCAAAGTTGGGTCCGGGGACCCCCAAGGGTCCTTGAGGGAGTTCCAGGGGGTCCCCAGCTAAATGATAGATAGTTAGGAACCGAATTGACCCATGGGTCTGTAACTCTGAGAGGGTACAAATGGAACCAAATGGACCGGTTCCATTTGTACACTCTCAGAGTTAAATTAACATTAACAATTAACACCGTAGCCTAATGCATGTCAAACTGGGGGTCCTTGAAATTAAAATGGTTGACAATCACTGCTAGAGCCGTAAAAATCTTCTTTTATGGGGATCCCTGGAGTATCTTTTCAAATGGAGGTCCGCGGGCTAATAAGTGTCAATTTGGGGGTCCTTGGCATGAACAAGTATGAGAACCACTGCTGTGAGGTACAGCCATAGGAAGAAAACATCACAAAAAAAGCACAATCAATGACAGTATACACCAGGGGTCTTCAACAGGGGGTCCGGGACCCCTAGGGGGTCCTCAGAGTTACTACAAGGGGTCCGCCAAATCTTTGTGTGACTTTTTGTTTTACCTTAACCACTTGAACCCAAAACACAATTTTATACAACATAGCTCTCAGCTAGGGGGTCCTTGAGCTGAAAACGTTGAAGACCCCTGGTATACACCATATACAAATAGCCTGTACTAACTAACTAACACCAGAGGGAGCTAATCTGACCTAATCTGACCTGGTTCCACCAAATATTCGGCTCAAACATACATGGGGAAAATGCCAGGCACCAAAATATGGAATGCCAAACCAAACCCATTTAGGTTTCATGACATGAAGGTTTACCATGATAAGTCTTTATCATGGTCCTTCAAATATTAAAAGGTTTTAACTGAAAAATCCACTCCAGTGAGCCAGGGCAGGTTTTTTTCTCTTCGCCTCTGCCTCTACAATTTTTCTTTTGAAATGTCCACAAGAGGGTGCTCTAACATAACTTAGGAATGATCCCACGACTCTGAAAGAAGGAATGGACGGATGTGACATCATCCCAAAAAATCACACTCCCGTCCACTCCTACAGTATGTTAAAAGTTGTAGGAAAACACATGTAGCTCGTTTTTTTGGGGTGAAAACAAGCTTTATTCAACGGACAGTAGCAACAAAATGGCCGATCGTGGTTTAAAAAATGTTGTTCTGGTGGATAGAGGAGACCGTCCCCTACCCACATCGTCGTTACAGAATAACCGCCCGAAGCTGAGGCGCGTATGTAAGCAAAGGTGCGCGCAAGAAAAAGCACGCTTATCAGACAAGCATTTACGACGTCACAGAAAAAACACAGATATACAGATGTGATGTTCCAAAGTTTCAAAGAGCCAGCCATTGGCACGTCAGTGGAATGTCAGTGGATAGTCCAAGCCTTGTCGCAGAGAAAGAAAGGGGAATTTGCCAGGTGTGAAAAGTGTGGCAGGTGTGAAATGTTCTCAAATCAGGCAGGACATTATGAGAGGGGGGGATTTTAGTGTTGGCTATTCAAAAATAGCAGATATACAAGCGCACAGCGCGTCACTCTACAAGCTTGTACATCTGCTATTTTTGAAACATTTTTGAAAAATCTTGAAAGTGTGAGAACAACTGATTTAGAAGGCATTCGTAGAATCGGCCTCAGGTCTTTATACAGGGTAAAGATCAGGGTCAGATGACATGTCTGTATAACTATACCTGTCCTCCAGGTCCTCGGTGGCGTCGTCGTCCGTCTCATAGCACTCCTCCATGGTGGAGTTGTCCATGGAGTCCAGGTAGGCCCCCCTCTTAGGGGAGGGGGGCTCCAGGGCCGGCCTGTCCGCGCCTTTCCTCTTCTTGGCCAGGGGGCAACCGTACACACTGCAAGGGGAGAGATAAGACAGGGTTATAGCCTCGCCTCACCTGGCCAGCCAACACCGCTAAATTCTAATTGGGCCTGCCAGCACATCTGTGCCAACACGCTAGGTCTGTCTGTCTGTCTGTCTGTCTGTCTGTCTGTCTGTCTGTCTGTCTGTTGCGGGCTTGTGGTTGTGATTAGATTTTTTTAAGTGGAAGTAGCAATAATAGCCCATATAAGGGTTACAAGTTGAGTAAAAGCAAACAAGTAGCATCACAATATAATTACAGTGCCAAAGTACACACATTTTTCAACATTTGTCTAAATAGCAGATCTACAGGCTCACAACGCGGCACATTGCGACACGTTGTGAGCTTATAGATCGGTTTTCGATTAGCTGAAGTATAAAGTAGGGTTTACTTGGATAATGTATGTTTTGTATGTATGGTATGAATTTGGCAGAGAGGCAGTTTCTGCGCGGCCTGCCACTGGAATGATGGCAGTGCCGGAAGGCTCCCACACCACAGTATCTGACTGCACACCCCCACTAGACAGCCTCTGTGTGCTATAGCACGGTTTGTTTACGGCACCGGGGGTGGTGGGACGGAGAAAAAAAATCCAAGTTTATTTAACCAAGCTTTATTGCACCCATAATCATTAGCTATCGAGCAATTATAATAAAGCTGCTCCCCCCCTTCTCAAGGAAAACAATTACAACAGAGTCAAAAATGTGGATTTGTCTGAAGAGAAAAAAAAAACTAAAACAAAGCTGTTCGATTCCATTTATATTCAGCTGTCATTTATATTCAGATAACACCCTTTTTTTCCTTCTTCTTCTTCGTTGGGGCAGAAGAGAAGATTGCTGTGCATAATACAGAAGCGTTGTGTTCGGTGGACTGATATGCCCTTGCTCTGACGTATGCCAACTGCGGCAAAACAATACCGCTCTCCTGGAATTGACTTTAAAGGGTGGGGGGGAGGGGGGGGGGGGGGACAGACCTGTGGTCTGATTAATTGAATCTTGCCAAGGCACCTCAGGTTTTAATGTATTCTCTGGCTCCCCTTGGCAGTAGGGGGACAGATTCTAATCTGATAATCTGATAATCTGTGTATTCGCTCAGGCTATTGATCACAGGGGCTTAATCCATTTCACTCATCAAACCTCTGGGAGCCTGGAGCCGAAACCTGACCCCCCCCCCATCCCCCTCCCCTCTCTCCCCTCAACCCCACCCCCCTCCAACGCTGTAGTAAGCTGTTTGAGTATTTGGCTTTCTGGGTGTGTTGTGTGTGTGTGGTGGGTGCACGGCGCGCACGCGTGCGTGATCACACTCTTGAGTGTGTGTGTGTCTGCTGCACACACATTTCATCAACCATGCCCCCACGCGTCCAGAATCCCGATGAGTTGTGCAGTTGTGTGTTTTGGCCATCAAATAAAGCCCCCCCTCCCGCCCCCCCCGTCCAGGCTACAGTGTAAGAGAGCTAAACATGCTTTGGGCAGGCTCACTCAGCTGTGAAATATCCCTGGTTCCAATTTTTCTTTTTTTCTTTTTTTTACAACCGCTGGATGTTTCCGCCGGCTCCGCGCTACTTAAAGAGTAAGACCTGATGTGAATGAATGGCGCAAGGCTGCGTAAAAGCCCCCGTTATGCTTTGGTGTCGCGGCCTGTGACGCGTGCCGAAAAATAGCCGACTTGCAGATTGGCTATTTCCTGCTGTGCAACGCACGCCCGCAACAAAGTACACATCGGACATTAAGAAGGAGAGTGACGGGTAGAAAAACAGTGGTGGTAAGTGAATGTGTACAGCTTTGATACTGGTGTTGGAGATGAGAAACAACCTGGCCAAAAAAGGGCTTATTTTATTACCCACCCCACCCCGACTCACTGGAGAGATTGTGAATGGAATTGTTGGGATCCCATTTCTAGTGCTTTCTCTCTGCTTCAGTGTGTTTCACCAAGTCTGTGGAATATGTCAGTGTGTCCTAGAACTCTGATATCTCATCTATTGTGCTACGCACGCACTCTCTCTCTCATTCGCTCTCTCTCTCTCTCTCTCTCTCAGAGCTCGGACGTCCATCAGTCAGTCAGTGTCAGGTCGGGCTGGCAGGCTCAATCTCACCCGGCCTGGGGATTCCTTAATGGTCTGACCCCCCAGTACCCCCCGAACCGAGGGCCTCATTTCATTAATCTAAGCCCACATGGAAACTCATTCCCTGCCTGACAGCCAGACCTCTCCCCCTGGGCGGCGGGGAGGGTCTGGGGGACAGCGGGGATGTGTGTGTGTGTGTGTGTGTGTGTGTGTGTGTGTGTGTGTGTGTGTGTGTGTGTGTGTGTGTGTGTGTGTGTGTGTGTGTGAGAGAGAGTGTGTGCGCACGAGCGTGTGTGCCGCAGCGCTGTGATCAATAGTGCTTGTGACCAAACATCTCAAAAGCACATTAAAATGCCACTCATCCTGGCCCCGTTCCGGGGCCCTCTCCAAATAAATCAAGGGCCGGTCCCAGCAGGTTAGCGGCTGCCAAGGCAGGCAGGCTGGCAGGAGAGGAGGATAGGTGAGTGGGAGGGAGAAGGGGGTAGAGAGAGAGAGAGAGAGAGAGAGAGAGAGAGAGAGAGAGAGAGAGAGAGAGAGAGAGGGAAAGAGGTCTGGGAACGGGAGATAGAAATTCGTCTCGCGCCCTCTACCCTTTTTTGTCCTCCCCATCTGCCGGCCCGATCTCAGATAGCTTCTTTGTTGCAGCATCGGCTGGAGGATTCACAGCGAAACCCTGCGTGTTCATTTAACTCAGAGAGTGCACAAATTCAACCAAATGGACCCGGTTTTTAATAGCAATTCAGTATTGTTTTATGTTTTGGATGATTAGTAGTTTTTTTATTTTCTATTTCAGTAGTTCACTTTGTATGATATAACTAAGGTTGCCATCTTTGCATTAGAAAAGGTTTGATCTGCATGGGAATGCTGTTATTGACAAAGCAAAGGAAGCCAGTACCTCCATATTGTCTCGGCTTGAAACCTCATCATATGTCCATATTTCTCTTTTAGGATTCAATATATCTGCTACTTTTGATACTTTTGTGTGATGCTGTAGTATGATTAAGTGGGCCGTTCATTTACGAAAAAAAACACTAGTTGAAATATGGAGATAAGAGGTTTCTGCCCGACAGCAACGATATGAAGTATATTGTTTACATTTTTAGTTCTCTCAGAGTTACAAATGGATAAATCAACACCGGGGAATCGCAGGGATTTGTGCTGCAACAATGGGCCAATGGCGCTTAGCATTCTATGCTACGGCTGCAGTCTTTGACCGTTATTAAGCGCACAACACCTGAAAATGCTAAAAAAGAGCCTGCTAGAGATGCTAATTGCTGTCCAACGCCAGCTATAATGGATGGCAAATAATAGCTGCTCGCTTCTGTATTTTGTTCATTGGACCTTTGAGAAGGTTCAAGTGCCTTTCAGCGCTCTCCATTATGACCACACATACAACAAATAGGCTTTTTGATGGCGAACGCGGGATGCACATTTAAAAATCTAACGAGCGCTAAGCGCGCCGCCTACGTACAGCACAGACACTAACCCAGTGGTTTTAAAAGTGGCGGCCCCCGGGGGGGTGCCAGCCAAAATAAAAGCCAGAATAAAAAAAACATAAAATAATTTGCATTTAAATTCTAATTCAATTCATACGATTATTGTGGCGTCCCTATTTTGGTCACGTTACTATTGTCAAATATTCTTTTGAACTTTCCAAAATTGTGAAAATAGCAGATATATAAGCTGCTGAGACGCGTTGTGCGCTTGTATTTTTTGAGTCATTTCACAATAGGGGGGGGCCGCACAGCCAGAGCCTATGGGGGTCCTCGGCAGGGGGAGTAGGCTGTGAAGCACTGCCCACCTCTATGTGTCCCTCGCTTACAAGAAAGAAGAAAAAATAATAATAACTCCACTTCAGTATAGGCTAATCGGTGACTCGTATGCATGATATGCAAATGAGTCTCCATTGCACTCATTAAAGGGGCGTTGCAGGAACAAAAAAAACAACAACGTGGGTCTCTGAGGTGGGGTCTTCCTGTCCCTGAGCTGTCAGGTTACTGTGACATTGCGAGTGGGTGTGTGTGTGTGAGGGTGAGCGTTCGCTCCCCCGAAGCCCCCGGCGATGAGTAAACCGCGGGAAGCCCCCCACAGCACTGCCGCCCCCCCCTCCCCCACGTTCCTTGCGGCTCTGTCACACACACCGCGACCTCTGCCTCGCTGACGCCCGCTCGCCCGTCATCATACGCCACCGCATTCCTCTAAGCGCGCCGAGCTCGGCAATTAAAATTCCGCGGGTAATGAAGTGCCACTGAAATGAATAAATAAATGTAATATGAGAGAGGAAAATCGGCCAGGCATTGTGTATTTAGAGCAGTGGTTCTCAAAACTTTTTACTGTCAAGGGCCCTCCCCCCAAAATTGATATTTATTTGGCCCACGGACCCCCATCTGAAAATGTTTTGTGCCAGGGTTCCCCCAGAAGAGAAGATTTGTGTTTTGTTCGTTTTTTTTTTTTTTTTTCTCAAAAAATACAAACAAATTGCGGATGTACAAGCTGAGCTTATATATATCTGCTGTTTTTGAATAGCCAGCGTATAACAGGTGTAGAGACCACGGAGAGGAAGGGAAAACACCATTACGAGTTTTTTTCCCCCCCAGTTATATTTTTTGTGTGTGCAGCGCGACCTCCTTCAGGAGAGAAGAGCATGTTGCAACGAGAGGTAGCAATCAAAACAGGAAAGAGCCTCGTATCACACAAAAAAAGGCCACTTCATATTTATGGAGTGGGCATCCTGGGCATTACAAGATGAAACAAATTCTATTACAGCGCAAACAAGTGGCCCCTTTAACGCTTGGGGGGGGGGAGAAAAGAAAAACAACAACAACATAAAAATAAAAAAAATGAAAAAACATCCGAAAAGGCTGCAGAGAGGCTTTCTGTTTCTTGTTTTTTTTTTGCATAAAAGCAAAGGTAAGAGATCTGAGAGGATAAGGGGGGGGGGGGGGGCGAGGTGACGTGACGTGAGGCGGGTATCTCTCGGAGGAGGAGGAGAGATACCCGTTTGGCTAATTTTAGGCGACAGTTGAGGGACTGCTGGAATGTGACAAGCGTTTCCACGCCGCCTTTTATTAGCAGTCATATTAGTAAGGCTGTTCTCGGCGGGGGCTAAAGCTTTGGCCCAGTCATTAGTATCCGCCGCTATTTGTCTCCCTGCCACTGGGACGAGGCTGCATGCCACTATACCGCCGCCTTCTTCTAAGTTCTGCCTGCCCTTCCTTCCTTCCTTCTTTCCTCCTTCCTCCCCCCTTCCTGTTTCCCTTGCAGCATCTCTCTCTTCCTCCCTCCATTCCACGTTATATCATTCTACCCACCCCGACGCCCTGCCACTCTTCCTCCCTCGCCACTCCCTCTGCTCTCTCGTTTACGTCGTCCCTCAATATTTCACCTATATTCTCTTCTTCCATCCCTCCATCATTTCCAGTGGTGGAGAAAGTACTCCCGATATTTAGCTTTAAGTAAAAGTATCAATACTGCAATACGGAAATACTCTGTTACACGTAAAAGTCCGGAATTAATAATGTACTTGAGTACAAGTACAAAAGTATTGGCATTAAAATGTACTTAAATAACCAAAAGTAAAAGTACTAAAATGTTTGAAAATAGCAGATCTACAAGCTCACATCGCGATGCGACGCGTTGTGAGCTTGTAGATCGGCTATTTTCAAATAGCCTAGGTATAAAATAGGGCTAAAGTGGTTAATGTATGTTTTATAATGTAATCATTTATATCTGCAAAGTAACTAGTAACTAAAGTTTTAAAATAATTGTAGTGGAGTAAAAGTACAATATTTGCCTCTGAGATGTAGTGGAGTAGAAGTAAAAGTATAGACAATTGGAAATACTCCAGTAAAGTAAACCTCAAAATTGTACTTAAGTACAGTACTTGAGTACATGTATTTAGTTACTTTACACCACTGATCATTTCTCTCTCTCTCTCTCTCTCTCTCTCTCTCTCTCTCTCTCTCTCTCTCTCTCTCTCTCTCTCTCTCTCTCTCTCTCTCTCTCTCTCTCTCTCTCTCTCTCTCTCTCTCTCTCTCTCTCTCTCTCTCTGTCTCTCTGCCATGTCCCTTATTTTCATATTTTGTAATATCCCCTCATCTGCGCTCTTACACCAGATTCTCTCTTATTTCCACCACTATGTCTTGTCGTCTCGGCACGTCTCTCTCTCTCTTTCTCTCTCTGGATATCTCTGTCTCTCACCTCTGACTGCGGCCCCCCCTCCCCACCGCCCCCATATCCAACAGAAGGATCTATAGACTCGTGTGGCAGAGCCCCCCCCCTCCCCCGTCTCCATGGTGATACCCTCCAGAAATCCAGGAGGGATTCACCATCCTTGCAGACGAGAAGAAGAACGAGAGAGAGAGATAGAGACGGAGAGAGGGAGAGAGAGAGACAGACACACACAGAGATACAGAGACAATGAGAGTGAGAGACATAGTTATAGAGGGAGAGACAGGGACAGAAGGAGACTGTTAAAATGAGAGCTGTGATGAAAATATAGGGGAAATAAAGATAGAGAGAGACACAGAGAGACAGGGGAGAGAGATGGCGCGTGCATACATGCATTTTACGTGTGTATGAGCGCGGTTTATGGCATGCCAATGCCTGTGCATGTGCCTGCATACTTCTGCACGCGTGTTCTAAAAATCGAAAAATGCATGGGTGAATGGTGAAAATGTGTGAGAGAGAGAGAGAGAGAGAGAGAGAGAGAGAGCGAGGGAGTGAGATAAAGAGAGAGAGAGAGAGAGAGAGAGAGAGAGAGAGAGAGAGAGAGAGAGAGAGAGAGAGAGAGAGAGAGGGATCATTTCAGAGCTGTCAGTGTTTCTCCCACTAGCAGAGGAGAACAAAAGACAGCGCCTTGGTGCAGGAGGCTCAGTGCATGGCAGACACTGCAATTTGGGCGTTTTCTGGCGTTTCTCTCGCTCCAGCTCACATATATAGGCTGCAACGGCTCATTCACTCATGCACACATGCACGCACGCACACACACACACAGACACCGCAGAATGACTGTCGGTCTGTCTAAAAACTCATGAAATATTACTTCACAGCTAGCTGCGGTATCAAAATAATCCTCGGTGTCAGTGAAATTTATATCGTGTTTCTTCTGCACTGCAATAACGACCACTTTCGGGCTTGGGCGCCGAAATTTCAGATTATTTCAGGATTTACGAGTAATGCAAGAAGAACACGAGAGCAGTAATGTAACAGAATCCAATGACTGTGGACTCGACGCATCACGTCGCCTTTCTTTATCCATAAACAAAGAACGTCACAAAGGAATGTTGAGAACAAGAAAGTAATACATTTTTCACCTATAATTACATGCCCAAAATAGGGACACCATGTTGCAATAGTTAAGTCTATCTCTGGGCTTTATAAACATTTAACCAATGAAAAGTATTAACAAGCTCTTGTGACAAAAATAATAACGACATTCGATCCACTGAAACTCGCATTCTCTTTTTTTCAGCGACGACAAGCAGCAAGGAATCGTCTAAATAAGAGGAGGTGACCCAGATCCAGTTCACTGGCTCACAAAGCCTGCTGTGGGGCACATATGCCTCAGTCTAACCCTTACATGTCTACCCCTCGAGTCACTGAACCCAGCTCCCGTATTAACCTAATCCGCTGCCCATTGCACAGCCTCGACTCAGTGCCATAGTAGCTCTATGCAATCCCAACCCAACGTCAGTGTCCTTATATGCCCCACAGTGTGTGTGTGTGTGTGTGTGTGTGTGTGTGTGTGTGTGTGTGTGTGTGTGTGTGTGTGTGTGTGCGTGCGTGCGTGCGTGCGTGCGTGCGTGCGTGCGTGCGTGCGTGCGTGTGTGTCTAGTTTCTGCCTTATCTAGAACACAGTAAGAGCCTCAAAGCTTGCCTTAAGCCCCAAACTTAACATCACGGAGATAGGGGTGGTTAACTGCAGCAAAAAAAAGCAACACCAAGTCAAACCATCACAGCCGCAAGCCCCATCTTCCCTCCTCCGATTCCCTCTCCCCAAAACCATACACTAAGACCCTCCACCCATTCCCCGCCAATGGCAAGCCTTTTGACTGCATCTCCAGCCTGCCAAAACACCTTTTTTTTTTATTGTGGGAGAACGTTTCCCCTCACAGGTGTGTCTGTGCCTCTGTGATACCACGTCCACCTGAAACATTTCAGGAGCAGAGGGACCTCGGGATTGAACCAAGGGCAGTACAGACAGAATGAGACAGGCACAGTATGTTCACCCACCGTGCTAACCTCGGGCTGGCTGTTAGTAGCACGGCAAGAACCCGAGTTTTTTTTGTTGTGCCCAGTTCCCCCGCCGGCGGTGAGGGACTAACATAGAAGTTGGGAACAATGTGATGTGTGCGACTAAGGAGAAATTCAGCGTCCATTTTTCAGTGCTGGGCTGAAAGTGGAACGGTGCAGTTATTTTGAGCCACCACAAGAGGTGTAGCTTACTTTGCACAGATATCCTAACATAGGCATATACACCACCTGCAGGAGTGGCATATATTATGTTTGGCTTTTTTAGAACGATGTGGTATATCAAATTAGCTTTAATGCACTCTGTATGGGTGGTTGGCCTCTGTGATTTCAGGCTCTGTCGAAAGGAATGGAATATTGGGGTTGTGTACTTCACGTAGATGGATCTGGTAGAATATTGATATGTGCATCATACAAGCCAATTTGCATGATTTGGTGCTGGAAGTCCTGAGCAGCAAAGCTAATCGGGCAGCAGGTTCTGCCGGTGTAATGCAGCTATCTGTCATCCCGGAGCTAAATTCACTCCTGGATTAGCCAGGTAAGGAGTCTCTCCACCGGCGTAATGACTTCAATCAATCACCGCGGCACGGAGACATACAGAGAGGCCAGCTAGTTAGCCGCCGCCATGCACCCGGCAGCCATTTTGGAAAAGGAATTCCGCCAGTCAATCCATTTGTCTGTGTGTGAGCCATAGAGGAGGGTTGTCACATGAACAGCTGGGTGTTTTTTTTTCCTTTTTAGCTGGATGTGTTGAGAGAGACAAACTGCAAGGGCAAAAAAAAAAGAGAGAAAGTAAATTTGATTGTGAAGGGAATGCAAATGATATTTATTTCGCTTTCCCCCTTTGGCTCGCCCACTGAATAAATCAACGCTACTGTATCACGCCACTTACAGGCATGATCTATCCCCTTAGACGACGACAAATTTCGCAGCTGAAAACACTGAACAAAAACAGTGTAAGGACATGAACACAAAAAGAAGTGTTAAATAGCTCAAATAGCAATCATTGTTGTAGTCTCCCCGTCTCTCCAGCTCTTTATCAAACACAGAATGCATTTTCAGGTCGGGAGAGACAACTCATATAGGATACAGGATAAACAAGTGAAATTGGACCCGATGTAACCAAACAATGGAGCAGACCATTTTGGAATTGGAACACTATAAAATTGAAGCTGAAAAATGGGTTCCCTTTCCAGATTGGATGAAAATGTATTTTCTGTTTATTAAGGCGCTGGAGAGACAGAGAGACCCCCTGTTACAGAACAAGCACCCTACAGCACGGACAGATCAGAATAAAGAGCTTCAACTTTTTGTTTTAAACCGAAAAAAAGATCACTTACAAGCATCTATAATTAATTCTCCGTTCTACAACCGTGTCGTCAGTCGGGGGGGGGGGGGAAAGCCGACCTACAAGCTCACGACACACATGGCATCAGGCTTCAGACCCACTCTGTCCTCGGTCTTGTTTACCAGGCTAGACCTGGCTCCATCTCTCCAGCGGAGAGAGGAGGGCTCTTGACAGTGATGTAATTTACTTGGCAGCTGGCTCCGATGGGAGGGCTGGCCAGGGGGTGGCCAGCGGGGAGGGAGGGCAGGAGTGTGTGTGTGTGTGTGTGTGTGTGTGTGCGTGTGTGTGTGTGTGTGTGTGTATGTGTGTGTGTGTGTGTGTGGGAGGGAGGCGGACAGCGGTCAAAGGTCAAGGCCCGGAGTGGGCCCTAAGCGGCTGCTCGTCCTCCCACTCCCCTCTGCCCCCCCCCCCCCCTCCAACACCATACCACCCCTTCCCGTGCCCACGTCCCACTGGCGCGCTCCGCTCTCTCACTGCACATGATCTGTTATTCCCTTTGATGCCTCTCCACCGGGAGGAGGAGGAGAAGAGAGGGGGCAATAAAGAAAGAAAAAAAAACAGCGTAAACACCACCTGTTTTATGGGTTGACGCTGAAACGGTCGGGGAGGTGGTCCGCTGGATCGTCGTGATAGAATGGGAGGTATGGGGGGGGGGGGGGGGGGCATGTAGAATAAGGCGGGGAGGGGGCAGGGGGGTAAAGTCACATGAGTGTGCTATTGTAAATTTGGGGGGGCTTGGCTTAGAAATGCTTAAAGAAAATGTGCTTTATGTTGTATGAAACACTTCAGTCCGATATACTTTGTACGTGGTCCGATACATAGCGAAAATAGGCGATCTACAAGCTCACAAATTGATGCATCACGATGTGTTGTGAGCTTGTAGATCTGCTATTTTCGCTACTTTTGGAAATGAAAAAAGGCGAGAATGTAAAGAATGTAAAGAAATAAATTGGGACGCAAGTGTTAATGTAAGTAATGCATGTGAGCGTTGAAAAACAGAGCATCTTGCTTGTCGATGCTGTGAGGACGGGATCATGGCCTCCCCGACATGGTCGAGGCAGATGGCCGCCCCCCCCCCCCCCCCCCCCCCCCCCCCCCCGCCTGGTTCTGCTCGAGGTTTTCGAGTTTTTCCTTGCCATCATCGCCAAGCGCTTACTCATGGGGGCCATCGGTATGGTCTCTCTCGACCTGCTCTACATATAAACTGTCTTGTGGTAACGCGTTATGATTTGGCGCTATATAAATACAATTAATTGATAGATTGTTTGACACTATTCAGGCCGCTCAGCATATAGTAACATTACCACTTTAGCATACCATGGAATGAATGCACAGTAGGTTGCCGGTGTGGTTTTACAAAGGAGAAGAAAAATAACAATCTCCGACCAAATCCTACCGCTCAAACGAAAGACAGCGGAACAAAACGGTATCGCAGCCTATAACTCGCCATACCCTAAAGGCTTTCCGGTTCAGTCGAGATTGTGCGAGCCTTTGACAGTAATGACAGATCCCCTCCATCTCCACTCTTCGTCGCCCTCCGCACACACTTCCCTCTTCTTTTCTGCTGATACAAAGGCTCCCAATTAAATATGGAAATTTCCTTTTCGGCGACAGATACTTTCACGACGGGGGTCTGATGGCACAGAGGGCGTCTTTTTTGGAAGGGGTAGTGGCAGATTTTGATTAATGTGACCTTATCTGGGTTTGCACATGGAGGCAGAGGGGCGGATGAAGCTTGGCGGGGGTGGATGGCTGTCTGTGCTCTTCTTCTTCTTCTTCCCCTCCGCAGGTCTATTCTAGCTGAACTCACTCGGTTTTTCCCTTTTATTTATTTTTTTCTCCTCTCCCCCTGTTTCCCATCTGACGTTCTCTAACCCCATCATCGTCTGTTTCACCTACCATCCCTCCTCCTCGCCATCCTCATCCTTTCATGGTTCATGTGGTCCTGCTCTATCTATGTCAGACTGAAAACTGTTCTTTTACCTCTCCTGTTTCCACTCTTATGGCCGTTCTGTATCCCTTCTTACTACATTTCACCTCTACTCCCTGTCTCTCGTCTCCTCATAACCTCCCCTCATACATCTCCCCTCCCCTCCCCTCTCCTCTCCTCTCCTCTAGTCCAGGCTAGACTGAGGGTGCAGCAGCACTGCTCCCCCTGTCGCCCGGCTCCCACCTGGCCCAGTTCCAACGCTTTTTACTGAGTGCTATCTGTCAAGTTATGAATAATACAGGCCCAAGGCTGCCGCTAGCTTGCTAGCTAGCTACGTGGAATCCAAATGAGGTCTACAGCAGGAAGAGAGCACTTGACTTTTAGCTCAGCAACACGCTTCCCCTACCA
>NC_139957.1:10826988-10829488 GCF_963454915.1 Gymnoscopelus microlampas
AAGAGGTTTCTGCCCGACAACAACCTCAGCAAACCGAGTATGTTCTCATTACAATAAATGCTGCAGTAGAAACTCTTAAATCCCTACAGCTCTGTAATTCAAGCAACCGCACATGTGGAAAGCCTGCAACGAGGCACCCACACCACCAGCCACAGTGCTGTCTCACCAGCTAACTGTGGTCCATTTGGACACTGTCAGAGTTGAATGAACACCATGGGACTTGACTTGTGAATTACATTAGTAGAATGTGTGAGAGCCATGGTACCACTCTGACTGATGCTCATGCTATCAGTCTGAGAGCTCTGAGGCTTTGAGAGCATGACGTGTGTGTGTGTGTGTGTGTGTGTGTGTGTGTGTGTGTGTGTGTGTGTGTGTGTGTGTGTGTGTGTGTGTGTGTGTGTGTGTGTGTGTGTGTGTGTGTGTGTGTGTGTGTGTGTGTGTGTGTGTGTGTGTGTGTGTGTGTGCGCGCGTGTGCGTGCGTGCGGGCGAGAGACAAAGAGACAGAGAGAAAGCATGAGAGTAAACAGCATCCCTACAGTAGAGATGGCATTTAAGTGTCTCTCCATCCGCACTCCAGAGTACAGTACACTCATTACCAGTGTGTGTGTGTGTGTGTGTGTGTGTGTGTGTGTGTGTGTGTGTGTGTGTGTGTGTGTGTGTGCGTGTGTGCGTGTGTGTGTGTGTGTGTGTGTGTGTGTGTGTGTGCGTGTGTGCGCGTGTGCAAATGACGCAGGCTCGTGTGAGGCTACAAATGAACTGTATTTCCAAGCTGTTTTTCTCTCCATGCTTCCACGCCCCCTCACCCCCCCCCCCCATACCTCTCCGTTCCCCTCCTTCTCTCATTCATCACTCTCACCCTCGTCTCCCTCTCGCCAGAGGTCTTCTCTAAGGTGTAATTTAGCTCCCGCTGTTCTCTAATTTCTGCTTTAGTCAGGAGGGGTGTGGCCAGTCCCCCCATACACCCCCCCCCCCCCCCACTCCCCACTCCCCTCGACACCGCGGATACCGTCTGTCAATCATCTCTCGCCCCTCAGCCAGGAAATTGCGCTCAAAGTGAGAGTAATTATTAAGTTTGCCTTTGAGTGGGATGAATTGCACGCCTTCTCCGTTTGGCGCATCGGAGAGACAAAGATGTTTTCACAGGCGAGGCCAGGTGGAATTGAGAGAAATGCACTGCAGGAAGGCCTGGAGGTGGTCTACTTCTCCTCTCCTCTCCTCTCCTCTCAAACTGTATGACTGACTTTTCATTTTCTCCCAATTTAATCATTATGCCAATTGCCAATTCCCCCACGTAGTCCCTGTCACTATACTGACCCCACTGGTTTGTCTTGGGGGGGGGGGGGGGTCTCCTCAGAGGCGCATGCCGCTTCTTTTCACCTGACAGTGAGGGGTTTCCAGTGGTGTAAAGTACATTTACTCAAGTACTGTACTTAAGTGCACTTTTGAGGATTTTTTACTTTACTGGAGTATTTCCCATTTTCAATACTTTTACTTCTACTCCACTACATCTCAGAGGCAAATATAGTGCTTTTACTCCACTACAATTATTTGACAGCTTTTTGCAGATTTAGATTATTATCACAAAACATACATTAATCACTTCAGCCCTATAAATATTTCAGCCATTTGAAAATAGCCGATCTACAAGCTCACAATGCGTCGCGATACGACACATTGTGAGCTTGTAGATCTGCTATTTTCAAAAGATATGTATACATTTTGAACTTGAAATGGGACATTCGGCACAATGGGTACTTTTACTTTTGGCGAGTACTTTTTCCACCACTGGGGGTTTCACTGGGAGGGCATGATGCATGCGGAGGAAACGTGCTACCCCTCCCAGTTCTGCTCCCTGCTGAACCCGGCCGACATGTAGGAGACAGGAGCGCAGCGACAGAGATCGCTCTCTCTCTCTCTCCGCCTGGCTTCCCACCAGCAAACATGGCCAGTCGTGTTTGTTAGAGCTCCCAGCCAAGTCGGATGCAACCGCCGACCGTGACGCAAGTACTCCTTCTTTACACAGACTGTTTCTACGCATGGTTTAGTGCATAACATCAACTATCCAATCAATTCTCCCTTCTTCCACGACCCTCCCATTTTGTCCCTCGTTTTATAGCTACACAGTAAAAAATCATCAGGGTTGATTTAAAAAATGTTACCCTCCGTGAGTTAAATTAACGCTGAGGATTTTAACTACATGTGTGCGGACGAGGAATTGAAAATGTCACCACTAAACCACACAGACCACCACCCCGTCTTTTAAGCTTGACCCCCTGACACCAAACACACACACACACACACACACACACACACACACACACACACACACACACACACACACACACACACACACACACAGAGACACACACAGTAGATGCAAAATACAGAGAGTGCCAGCTACTGTACACAGTAAAATCATTAAAAATTCAAAAGAAAAGTAGCTGTCTCTGAGAGTATACACATGTAACCCCTGCAGGAGCATTTGAATTAACCCATTCAA
>NC_139957.1:10834488-10846988 GCF_963454915.1 Gymnoscopelus microlampas
GGATGGGGAAACGCTTGTGAGCGTGAGAGGTCTGTCAACATAGCTCATATCGTCTCTGTCGGGGTGGAAACCCTGTATAAAAGTATCTCCAAAACTGTTACTTTTCAGGATTAAAATAAAAAAAACTAACAGCAAAAGTAGATCTACAAGCTCAAACCGTGTCGCTTCGCGCCGAGTTTCAAGCTTGCAGATCTGCTAACTTTTGATGCTTTTGTGTGACGCTGTAGTATGATCAAGTAGGGGAGTTAATTCACGAAAATAAGCACAAACAGAATATGGAGATAAGAGGTTTCTGCCCGACAGCGGCGATATGAACCCCACCCTGTGAAAACCATGAGGGGGGGGGGGTCTATAAAAGGAAAGCCATTTCGTTTTCATAAAGGAAATTCAACCATGTTATTGGGAGCCGGGGAGTGGGAAAGGTTGCCTTTACCTTCGATGTCTTGCATATTTGCCGCTGGTGTGGCCGCTCCCGTCACAGCCTGACGTTGGGCAGCTGCAACGACACAGAGAACAACACATAAAAACACACGCAAAACACCCCTCCATGGACTCCTCCAGTAATAGTCCTGTGTTCACTGACGGCTCATGAGTGCTTTCACACAGACAAATCAAGAGAATCAAGAATCGAGCTGGTCTTATTTGTCATTAACCCATTAAGACCGGGAACGGATCTGTGTATTTTTTTTTATTTTTTTTGGCTATTAAAAAATAGCAGATCTACAAGCTAGTTATGAGCTATGAGCTTGTATTGCTATTTTTGAAAAAAATCATGAACATTAAGTGCAAATCATTGAATTTATTTTTAAGTGAACATTTGTAACTCAAACCTTTGCTTCATGGGGGATTCTACTAATGTATTTAAAAAAAAAACGTATGTTGCTATATATCAGTGGTGCTCAAACTTTTTCATGTGAAGGACGCTCAAAATTAGATGTACAGTATCTGGCCGCGGACCTACATCTGAGAACATTTTGTTCCAAGGACCCCCAGAAGCAAAGATTTGAGTTAAAAATGTATATATATATATTCAAAGATTTGCACACATTTTCACGATTGTTCGAAAAAAATAGAAGGTGTACAAGTTCATAGCGCGGCACTCGGTGCCACGCCATGAGCTTGTATATCTGCTATTTTTGAATAGCCAAAGAAATGACACAAAAGAAATGACCAAAAAGTGACACAGATGCGTTTCCCGGTCTTAATGGGTTAACTCACACAGGTAGAATCAGCGAAATGTTGGTTTGACATGTTCAGCAAAGACTGTGACAACACAACAACACAATACAACAAGATAACAATACAACTACTAGATGTAATAAAGTACAATCGTGAAAGAAATGTATGGCTAAGATGAAAATCAAGGTAAACGTACAGTAGTATGGCATGTATGATATACAGTTTAACCACATGAACCCGATCTACAAGCTTCCAACACGTTGCGATGCAACACGTTGTGAGCTTGTAGATCGGCTATTTTCGGTGAAGAGATTTGGTGTGTAGAGGGAGAAAAGGAGGGGGCCAAGGAAAATATAGACCCCTGAGGCACCGGTTTGGGTTTTTGAAAATACCTGGCTAATTTGGGGTGCGCTGTAAAACATGTGTCTGTGACATGCACAGCCATTTGCCTGTTTCTCTCTTCTGAACGCCTGATTTATACTTGGTTTTGCACCACAACGCGATGCACGTTTTGAGCTTGTAGATCGGCTATTATCGGTCCGTGGCACAGCGTGCAAACCAAGTATAAATCAGGCATAAGACAGCCTGTATCGTCTCTGTCGGGTGGAAACCTCATATGTCCAAAACTGTTACTTTTCAGGATTCAAATTCAAAAGCATCAAAAGTAGCAGATCTGCAAGCTCGAAACGCGTAGCTTCGCGCCGCGTTTCGAGCTTGTGGATCTGCTACTTTTGATGCTTTTGTGTGACGCTGTAGTATGATGAAGTAGGGCATTCATTTTCGAAAAAACACAAAAGGTTAGAATATGGAGATAAGAGGTTTCTGCCCGACAGCAACGATATGGTCTCCTGCATTATATCGTTATACATGTGCAGGAGGAGTACCATGATGTATGGACTCTTTGTGCACACACAAACACATAGATTCTCTCACACACACACACACACACACACACACACACACACACACACACACACACACACGCGCGCGCGCACACACACGCACACACACGACCGTGCACAGAGCAGGCTATCTGGCCCGGCCCAGGCTGTGGCCATGCAAAGTCAAGCGTGCACGTCCTGGAGACTATCAGCTCTCGGGGGGAGCGAGGCCATCGAGCGCCATTATCGACATTATAGACGCCTCGGCCTGGAGATAGGCTCCACATCGATCCTCTGATTAATTACTATCTGCAGGCAGCACCAGAGAGAGAGAGAGAGAGAGGGAGAGAGGGAGAGGGGGAGAGGGGGAGCAAAGAACAGAGGGAGATGGAGCGAGGGAGGGAGGGAGGACAAGAATGATGGCCTGGGGTATAGTAGGAGTTAAAGTGAGAGAGAGACAAAAGTGGAGCGAGAGAGAGAGAGGAAAGAGGGAGTGAGAGAGGTGAAGAGAACAAGGAAAAATACTGGGGGAAGGAGTGGAGAAAGTGCATGGAGAGGAGAGGAGAGGAGAGGAGAGGAGAGGAGAGGAAACATCATACTATCTGTGAATATCAGCTGAGGGCAACACAGTAATCTTCCAGGTGGGATATTATTTATTGATATATAGGTGGGCAGGAACCCCTTATCTTAGCCGCAACCACCCTCTGACCACACAGCCAAGGACACAAGGGTACACACACGTACGCACGCGCGCGCGCGCACACACACACACACACACACACACACACACACACACACACACACACACACACACGCACACACACGCACACACGCACACACACACACACACACACAAGGGGGGAACTACATCAAAGGCAAGTAGAGGGCACTTTATAAAATACTCGCATGTACAGACTTTATGTATTTATGATATACGATACGTGAGATCAGAGGAGTCGCTTTTTCTAAAAAAAACAACGACAAAAATGGAAAGAGACCTTCCGGATACACACAGTAAAATCCTTAGTGTTAATCTACAAAATGTAAGATGGACCCATATGGGTCCATTTGGTTACATTTGTGCACTCTCAGAGTAACAAATGGATACATTAAAGAGGATTTCACTGCGTAGCCATTTAGATTGACATAACCTCACGCTGCTACGCTCACATCGCCTTTTATTTTTTCATTCGAGCGAACGTAATGAATTTTGGTGTAACGATGTGATATACATTTTTTTTAACAGCTGATTCACTGTCATCATAATCATTTTTTCACTGACACCTATTATTAAGTGTCTTGCCCCAACTCGTCGTAACACAGCGCGAACGCTAGCGGCTATACGGCGGACACTGCGCTAATAGATTGTAGCTGGATGCTTAAGGCTACATCTCCTTATCCTATCGATAGACTCGAATGTCGCACAGCCTCTAACACATGTTAAGTCAATGAGCCCGACGCAGCTGTTAAAATGACAGTGGCATAAAGTCAATTCACGATCATGTTTTTTTTTTTTACGCTGGCCAACGCAGATCGGAACCTGGACAGACGTACTGTGAGTCCGCCTAGGTCCACGCAGCAGTCATGTTATGGACATCCGCCAGCATTGTATTGTTTACCGATTAAAAAATCAGCCTAGGGTGTTGGAGCACATCGCCCATGTTTCTGCCTTGTCTTCATACAATTGATCCCCACTAATGCTTGTTTATAAGATGGCACCATTTATGTCCACTGCGTCTCAGTTCGTGGCCCGTGAACAGTTCAGAAACATCTCTACCAATGACATCATCTGTGAAAATGTCAAACACAGGTTTCAAACGTTGCATTTTGTATTTGTTATTGTTATTGCTTCTATTTCAACGTGTTCATTTTCCAGAAAGAGATAAAACTACTAGTTTAGCTTGGAATCCTCACCAATGATGTCATTGGTTGGCACTGGTTTCTGAACTGTCCATGGCCCCACCTCTGAGACACAGAGCGGGTAGCTTAAATGGTGCCATCTTATAATGAAATGTAGTGAGGACCTATTATATGAAGATAAGGTTGAAAATGGGTGTAGTGCTCCTTTAACTGAGAAGCGAATCTCCCAGGACTGTCTGGACCAGTATTACAGAAACAACATAATTTTCCTTATACCCTCCCAAGACAATTTTACATCATCTATCTGCTCTTGGCGGTGTGTTTGAGGTGACTGTAGATTCGTTGTTGACGATTCCACACCTCCCACTCAAGGATAGACAATCAGTTTCCGCTGACTCGTGTAATCCAACCCACTTCACCACGGGTCCTGAAGATACCAAACGTCCGTTGCCACGCCCCACTTCACACTTGGGTTCGCCTGTTTCCCCAACAGAGAGTAGTGTCCAGTTGAAAAAAATACATTATATATGTATTCACCTTACTCATGGCCACGCCCACCGTTTCCACTCTAATATAGGGGGGGAGTAGGGGGGATCATATGCATTTTGGGGAGTGAGAATGTGATGCCATATCAAGGGTTTTCCTGTTTATCAGTGTTGCCATGTCTGCTTATTATAAGTGACTTTGGGAAAGTTTTTCTGTAAAGTCACTTGTAAATGTTGGTAGTTGCGGGTTGCGTTTTTTTGGGGCTTGTTTCTAAAGTGTAGTTGCTTATTTGGGCTTGCTTCCTAATCCTTTTTCATGTTTTTTCAAGGATCCCCAGATTAATATGTATTTGTCCGTGCAACCCCATCTGAAAATATTTTGTGCCAGGGACCCTCATACAAGATTTGTGTTTAAAAAATATTTCATATTTTAGTTTTTTTTTCAATATCCTTTTTAACTAGCAGATCTACAAGCTCACAACGCGTATTTTCATATAGCTGATTTAAAGTGGTAACACTTAGCCTAGTCGTCACTGATGACAAACCTTGCATCTCATTTTTTCATAAATGAATGACTACAAATGAATATTAACAAGAGCTTGTGACTAAATAATAACTACATTGGATCCATTGGAACACAGGTTCTTTATTTTTGCCATTTCCTGAAAAGTAACTGATTTGGACATATAGAAGGTTTCCGTCCGACAGCGACAATTTATTTGTGGTTGCTGGTTGGACAATAAAGCGGTATTCTATTCTAGTGTTCCACACCCTTCCCTCACTTGAAACGAGCCAAATTACTGAGAGGGTGGCGAGCTGGAAATGACAGAAAAGGGAGCGAGAGAAGTCGAGAGAAGAGATGCCCGTTGTATGGGGAACGGAATTGATAATTGGCTATCATGTTAAATATCGTCAAGTACACGAGACAAAAACAGAATTATTTAGCTCGTCTCCTCGGAACACTCAAAAAGATGAGAAAACCCTCTTATTGAATATTTCATAAAGGGAAATTGTATTACAGTAACTGGAGACACACAGAGAGAGAGATGGTAGGCGAGAGCGAGAGAAAGAAATGTATTTCGTGATAATTACCGTACCGTCGTATATTGTTATTATTTTTTGTGACACTGAAGCCGTTTACAGAGCGAGAGAGAGAGAGAGAGGGAGAGAGAGAGAGAGAGGCAGGTGAATAGCAGAAGAGAGACAAAGAGGCAGGCGGCTTAACCACTCAAACCCCAGTATCCGTATTGTGGGCGAAGCTTTTGCTGAAAAAAGCAGATCGACAAGCTCTGCGACCAGCTATTTTTCGGCGAAAGCTTTCCCCACAAGAACAGAAAACAGAAAAGACACTAGTATAGAGCCCTGGGGGACTCCGCTCAACCATATGGGGTTTAAGTGGTTAAGCCTGATTTATACTTAGTTGCACGCCGGCGTTGCATGCCGTAAATAGCAGATATACAAGCTCACACAGGCGTCACGTTTGCGATGCGTTGTGAGCTTGTGGATCTGCTATTTCCTGAGCTCAACACCGACATCAACCATGTATAACTGAGGCTTCAGTGTTCATGAAAGAGTGTGACAAACTAACTGAGAGGAATATGGGAGGGAGAGAGAGAGAGAGAGAGAGAGAGAGAGAGAGAGAGAGAGAGAGAGAGAGAGAGAGAGTGACAAAGGAATTGGTATGGGTTTTGATTTATTTTTTACTGTTAACCTTGAGCACAATAGGGCCGCTGTTAAGGCGAGTCCATTCTCTGGAGAGCTTCCATTTGACTGCGGCCAATTGTTGATTCTATGCGTGTGCAAGTCAATATGTGTGTGTGTGTGTGTGTGTGTGTGTGTGTGTGTGTGTGTGTGTGTGTGTGTGTGTGTGTGTGTGTGTGTGTGTGTGTGTGTGTGTGTGTCAATACAGTACAGTATATGTGTTTGTGTCTGTGTGATCTCACTGACCTGAAGAGTTCTGTTAACGCCGGGTCCACAGGCACTGTGGGTGACAGAAGAAAGGCAGAGAGAGAGAATGGAGAATGAAAGAGAGAGAGAGAGAGAGAGAGAGAGAGAGAGAGAGAGAGAGAGAGAGAGTATACCATTAGAGACGTGTTCCTGCTATGAGCTCACATCGAGTGATGTTGGTGTGACACATCTTTGTACGGCTGTTGAAAACAACATCATCATACTGAGCACTGTTTGTGTTGACATGCAAATACGTGCATGCTGATGAGAAAGACAACTAAAGAGAGAGAGAGAGAGAGAGAGAGAGAGAGAGAGAGAGAGAGAGAGAGAGAGAGAGAGAGAGAGAGAGAGATAGAGAGAGTGGTCAACAGTAGAGTGAAAAAAGTCAATTGAACTGTGACGGGCTGGGATTTGTGCAGCGGAGTGCGCGTGCACACGAGCGTGCGTGTGTGTGTGTGTGTGTGTGTGTGTGTGTGTGTGTGTACGTGCACAAGCATATTGTGCACATACGTGCTCATATGTGCGCGTGTCCGTGTGCATGCGTGTGTCGAGGGAGGGAAGGTCACCCTGAACAGCGGCAACTGTGATTGGAGGCGTGCGCGTGAGTGTGTGTGTGTGTGTGTGTGTGTGTGTGTGTGTGTGTGTGTGTGTGTGTGTGTGTGTGTGCGTGTGGCTACCTTTTGAGCGTGTGCGATGGCGCTTCTCGTCCGCATCCACCTCCATCTGCAGAGGAGAGACAAACACTGTTAAACCACCTAAACCCCAGAAACCATATGGTGGGGAAAGCTTTGGTAGAAAATAGCAGATCGACAAGCTCTCATTCTCGATCGCCTATTTTCATCGAAAGCTTTCCCCACAATATCAGAAAACTGAAAACACACTAGTATAGAGCCCTGAGGGTCTCCGGTCAACCACACAGGGTTTAAGTGGTAAAAAATGTGACCGCACACACGAACGCACGCATGTGCAGTAGTCTCTCAAAATGTATTTCTCTGATTTGTATACGTTTCCCCCCCCCGAGGATTGGTACACTCTTTTCCTTGCCAAATATGTATTTTACACTTGACAAATGCCAGGGAAAATAATACACAAATCAAATTTCCATGCTCTTCAAAAAAAAGACTGCTTGTACGCAAATCATCAGCATGGTTTATTCACCGTGTTAACACACCACCTCAACATCGACGACATACAGTGTATATATATATATATACTGTATATACATATATATATAAAATGTATAAACTGTAAGGCATTGATTCTCAAAGTGGGGTCCGGGGACCCCCAGGGGTACTTGAGGGGGTTCCAGGGGGTCCCCAGCTAAATGATGGAGAGGAACCAAATGGACCCTTATGGGTCTGTAACTCTGAGAGTGTACAAATGGAACCAAATGGACCCTAACGGGTCCATTTGGTTCCATTTGTACACTCTCAGAGTTAAATTAACATTGATCTTACGATATGAATTGGGGTCCCAGAGATAGAAATGCCATTAAATGGGGGTCCGTAGCCTAATGCATGTCAAACTGGGGGTCCTTGAAATTAAAATGGTTGAGAATCACTGCTAGAGCCGTAAAAAAATCTTCTCTTATGGGGGTCCCTGGCATATCTTTTCAAATGGGGGTCCGCGGGCTAATAAGTGTCAATTTGGGGGTCCTTGACATGAAAAAGTTTGAGAACCACTGCTGTAAGGGGTGCAATGGTCTGCAAAATTCACACAATACTGTGGTCACACGATTCAATAATGTAGGCTACACAACTATAACAGATAAACACAGACAGATGATTTCAAAGTTTATACATACGCACACATTACTATATATACACGCACACACACACACACACACACACACACACACACACACACACACACACACACACACACACACACACACACACACACACACACACACACACACACACACACACACACACACACACACAGTACTGTATATATATATATAGCGCCACTCAAATCTCCTTGCATTGGCAGCAGAGTGAGCGCATGCATCCATGTATGTCAGAGCCTGCACATCCCCACTTACAGATAGCAGGTCTAAAGCCTGGCTGGCTGGCTGGTAGCATCATGAATTCTTCACCAGTCTGATCGACATGGTCCGTGTTACTTCCACATGTCCCTAAATATTCATGCCTAGCCTCCTTTGGACGGAGGGACGGGCGGGATAGGGGGGCCCCCGCTGCCTTGTTTGGATGTCTCTTTTTATTAAACATGATTTATTAACGCCACACTTACTGTAGTGTAGGGGCCCTCAGCTCTAATGGTGTGTTTCTTTATGAACGCCCATAAATGTTTCAACGGGAGAAAAATAAAATGATGAAAGGCAACGATACCTTGTAAATCTTATTAGTGCAGCAGAGAAAGAGCGACCCAGGGTGGGGTGTGCTTTTTTTTTTTGTTGAGGAAAGGAGCAGGACCGCTTCTGTAGAGTGTGTTTGGTGTGTGTGTGTGTGTGTGTGTGTGTGTGTGTGTGTGTGTGTGTGTGTGTGTGTGTGTGTGTGTGTGTGTGTGTGTGTGTGTGTGTGTGTGTGTGTGTATGTGTTCTACGCGTGTGTGCAAAGAGGATGGATGTGAAGGAGAGGAGGAGGAGGTTGTTATTTCCTTCTATGAAGCATAACTGTGGTTTCCATGGCACAAGCGAGGAAATCCTTCCTTTGGAAAATGGAACGTATGAGAGCAACATCTTATCAATGCATCCCTCCCCTCTCACCTTGGGCGGCCGTACCTCATTCACACAGAGATTGATATGTATGAAAATATTTTGTGCCAGGGACCCCCAGAATATAGAAGATTTGTGTAAAAAAAAAAGAGTAGTAGCAGATGTACAAGCTGGCACAAAGTGACTCGCTGTGAGCTTGCAGATCTGATATTTTTGAATAGCCAAAGTATACAATATTGTTAAAGTGGTTACAATGATTGTGATGCTATTAACTAGTTATGATGGGGACCCCCTGGAACCACCCCATTATTAAACATTTTCAAGAGATTTTCAAAAGTAGCAGATACAAGCTTGTAGTACGGCACAAAGTGACACGCTGTGAGCTTGCAGATCTGCTATTTTTGAATATCCAAAGTATAAAATATGGTAAATAAAATGATTGTGATGATTAACTCATTATGATGGGGACTCCCTGGAACCGCCCCAAGGACCCCTGGGGGGCCCTGGACCCCACTTGGGGAATAATGACGAACTTCCACACAATAGCCCCTGGATCCCCGTCAAGGACCACTGGGGGTCCCCGGACCCACTGAAATACAAAAAAAAAAAGCTGCTATGCAACTGTGGTGTGGATCCCATCAGCACCCAACCCCTTACCACAATCCACTTCCCCCTTTTTCATCGAAAAAAAAAAAGATTTTCAATGACAGACAGGAAATGGAGGTACTAACCCTTCTGGGTCCACGTTTACACTCCCAGGGTGATTTTACTGTGTAACCAAATACAATGGCGATCTGATTTTAGTGTCCCAAGTGTAAAGCTATGACTAAAGCAGAAACAGCAACAACAGCTGCAGCAGCAGGCAGTGTTGCCAAGTCTGCTTGTTATAAGTGACTTTGGCCTTGTTTTTCAAAGTTGCTTGCAAATATTGATAGTTGCGGGTTGCGTTTTTTCTTTTGCTTCTAAAATGTAGTTGCTTATTTGGGCTTGCTTCAGTTTACCCACTTTAACCCTATATACATCGTCAATTTAAAAACAAAACTAGCAGGCTAGCATCTTGTCACTCAACCACCTCCCTCAACACTCCTCCTGAGACCCAAACCATCACCATCATGCTCTCATGTTGTTGCTCTCACATTCACTCTCTCTTTCTCCCCCCCTCCCGGCCCCCCCTCTCTAGCCTAATTCATGGTCAGTCGTGCGCTGGACTTTGCGGACCTACAAGCTCACAGCGCGTTGGGTCAGTGACGCGTCGTGAGCTTGTAGGTCCGCTATTTCTCTCTCTCTCTCTCTCTCTCTCTCTCTCTCTCCCTCTCCCTCTCTCTCTCTCTCTCTCTCTCTCTCTCTCTCTCTCTCTCTCTCTCTCTCTCTCTCTCTCTCTCTCTCTCTCTCTCTCTCTCTCTCTCTCTCTCTCTCTCTCTCTCCACCCCATGGGAACGTGCAGCGGCTGTAATGAAGGTTAGCCAGCTTAGGGAGGATTATGCGGAGGCCCCTCCCTCTCTGTGTGTGCGTCTCAATTAGACAGCGGATCAATGACACCGGGGGCCCCAGTCCATGTGAGCACTAGTGGTTGGTAGTACCTGTGACTGACTGACCACCTCCCCCCAACTGACACTAATGCACTGGTTTACCTCCCAGGGGGTCCGCTAGGGTGCTCCAGAGGGGCCAAATGGAATATTTAAAAAAAATGATAATAATAAAAAACATAAGAAATAAAATAATTTCAATTCAAATTCTATTAGTTTAACCATTTCAACCTGTTGTCCCATTTTTGGCATTGGCATTATTGTCGATATTTTAAATAAATAAACAAAACAAAAAATTAAAACGTTTTTGAAGACAGCTTTTTGAAAGCTGAGCTATTTTAGCAATTCGGGGGTCCAAAATATGGCTATTTGGGGGGGGGGGGGGGGGTCCTTGGCATAGAAACATTTGGGAACCCTTACATTGATGAGTGCTATTTGATAACACTGCATTGTCCTTCGTTCCAGTGATTCTCATACTTTATCATGTTAAGGACCCCAAACTGATATGTATTTGGCCGTGAACTCCTATCTGCAAAGATGGGGGTCACGTTGTGGGCTTGTAGATCATCTATTTTCAAATAGCCATTGTACTGTTTATTGGTTTAAAGTGCTCATGTGGCCTAGTTGCTTCTTTTGGGCTTGTTTTCATAGACCTGGTTATTTCTCTGGCAGAAATCTGTCCAGTGTACTTTCCTAAACTGATGCCGCTACAAAAACAGGCCGTTTCCCTAGATCTTAGGGCTGATAATTGTCTCACAACATAATTTCTATGAACCATAACAGAATGGCAAGGCGTTTGTCGGAATAAAGACCAAAGCACAGCAGAAAATCTTAATGCTACGAGCACTCAAGCAAGCAAAAGTACCCAACCTCTTTGGAAAAGTACTTCACCTCCACATATCACAATAGGCTGAATGACCTCCCCATACACTCAAATCCTGAGCGACGGACGGTCCATTTTGGTTCCATTGTGTACACTCTCAGGGTTAAATTAACACTCGGGATATTTACTGTGTGCAGGCTTTGAATTAGCCTATTCAAAGCCACACACAAGCAAAAAGATGATTTGCTGAAAACCCCCCTATTGTGCAGCACAGTCTCATTTCCCACATCGGCGTCGAACCTCCCAGACAGAAAATCTCTCCATGATCTCCAATACAGTATATCGTCTCTGTCGGGTGGAAACCTCATATGTCCAAAACTGGATTCAGGATTCAAATTCAGAAACATCAAAAGTAGCAGATCGACAAGCTCGAGAGCTTGCAGATCTGCTACTTTTGAAGCTTTTGCGTGAAGCTGCAGTATGATCAAGTAGAGCGTTAATTTATGGAAAACACAAAAAGTAAAAATACGGAGATAAGAGGTTTCTCCCCGACAGCAACGGTAGGAATCCAGGCTTTTAATTGGTGCGGCACATAATGTGCCACCACTACATCTCGGCGGTGTGAATTTTGATTCTCCTTTCAAGCCGCCACGCAAAGTCTGAGATAAAAGGATGGTGCGAGAAAACCAAAAAGGCAGGCTGCATCCCGATTCAAACACATATGGGGATCTAAGAATACAAACACGCGCATCTCAAGAACTAAACACTTTTGTCCTTTTGAAAGCATGCGGGATGTTGTTTGAAAAAACAACAGAGCGGGGAGGCATTTTCTGAACCACTTAATAGCTATATCATTTGCCGATCTACAAGCTCAAAACGTGCGATGTTAGCTTGTAGAGGCGGTATTATTTTGTTATTTCTAAACTGAATTAAAATGTTTTACAGTTTTGAAAAGTTTAGAAAATTTGCCCAAATTAGGATTTGCCCATACATTTTAACACATTGGGTGCCAGGTTTTTTTAAAAACAGAGTACACTGAGTGCCAGGATTTTTAACCATTTTTTAGGAGCCGAGATACATGCTTTTGAAGTCATAAGTTAACCAGAAAGTGGATTGGAGTCA
>NC_139957.1:10849488-10866988 GCF_963454915.1 Gymnoscopelus microlampas
CACACACACACACACACACACACATACACACACACACACACACACACACACACACACACACACACACACACACACACACACACACACACACACACACACACACACACACACAGAAGGATTTTACTGAGTGTGTGTGGCCAAATATACACTGCATATCCGTAACTTAAGCGATCATGGCTTTGGATTTCATCAGTGGTAAAGAGTCAGGGTGTGAAAAGATGTAATGTTCAAGACCACTTAGGTGTGAACAGGCTCCCCTGAACTGTGATAACCATCTCTACAAATAATGAAGTGCAAAAACTAAGAAAAGGAAAGAAATGCCCCCCCCCCCCCCCATTCTATTATTACACTTTAAAAGACTAAAAACTGAATTGGAATAGGCTCTATGCACAGCAGCCATTTCGGAATAAAATCGTGCCTCTTCCTTACTTCCTTACTTCATTGGTGTTACCAATGATACTAATCAAGGCTCTGTTCCATTCTAGTCAAACAGAGTGTTGGCTCACTGGAAAGACTGCTACACCAGTGGGTCTCAAGTCCAGGGACCCTCATGGTTCCTTGAGGGTGTTCCAAATGATCCCTTACGGGTGTCTAACTCTGAGAGTGTACAAATGGAAGTTACAGGTACATTTGGTTCCATTTGTACACTCTCAGAGTTATGGGGGTCATTGGAATTAAAAGGTTTGAGAACCACTGTGCTGTGCTACACTAAATGGAACAGAGCCTTCATTAGTATTATTGGTAACACCTGTGAAGGAAGTAAGGAAGAGGCCAAATTTCTTTCCAATATGGCTGCTGTGCATAGAGCCTATTGGAATTGTTTTGGGAATGAAATGAACCTCACGCAAGATAACGGTACACAGTAACGGTTCTGAGTTGAACGGGATCGACCAAAACTGCACTGAGGCTGGTTTGAAAGCACGAAACGTGGGACTCATGTGAACTACTCACAAGTTAGTCACTAAAACACTTAACTGGAGACTGAGGACAATCTTCCAGCTTTTGTTCCTAAACCTAGGTGGAAACTATTTGAGAGTAAAAACTGCATTGCAGAACCAATCTAAACTCATAACTGTGACCCATCATATTGAGGCGGTGACATCTCTGGTTGTTTGTTATCGGCCGTTTGCCGCAGTTCTAGCATCTACCATAAGCGTTCACACTGGCAGCTACAAAGCTACAGGCTACTATTCATTTTCAATGGGAGCCAGCGACGTGTGATACAAAGCTACAGGTTACTATTCATTTTCAATGGAAGCCAGTGACGTGCAGATACATAGCTGCAGGTTGCTATTCATTTTCAATGGAAGCCAGTGACGTGTAGATACATAGCTACAGGTTACTATTCATTTTCCATGGAAGCCAGTGACGTGAAGATGCAAAGCGGCACCCGACGTTTGTAGTTGCTACAAAATCTACAAAGCTATAATGGCTGGCTTCAACTGCAGCTACAAAGCTACAAAACGTGTTGTTTAACCATTTCCACTCACCTTCTCTTTTTTTTTGAACCCCAGGCTTTATATTGTCCTTTATGTTTTTCTCTCTCGTCGGACACATGCTGACGGAAGCGAGCATGTTGATCAACACTTCACAGCGATCGCACCTGTAACCATTTCACACTTGGCAAATGCCCCCTTTCTCCATGATAAGGCATGGACTATCCACTGATGGTCTACAGAAGTGCCAATGTTAGGCTCTTGAAACTTTGGGATGTCACATCTGTAGGTCTCCGATCGCCTAGCGATGCGAGACTACAGTCGAGCTACCAAGTTTGGTATTGGAACCGATTCATCATGTGTGAGAAGTGTGTGTATGTTGAGTACCTGAAATGGTTTGGGGTTGAGACAGCTCTTTGGTCCAGACCTCTGCTTCCTCCGTAGGCCTACTGACGTTCGACTGGAGAGAAGTGTCTCACCACGTCTCCTCCAAACTCATTTTCTACACAACAGAGAGAAGAGGAGGAAGAAAGCACACAACCATTAACATTCAATAATAAAACATAACAAAGAATTAGTCAATTATTTAATATGAAGGTAATAAATCCTGACTATATGGGTAGAAAAGATTTATGCACAATTACACATCAATAATGGTTACTTTTTTTTTGTAAGTCAATTGACTACCTCAATAGCCCAATCTGATCACCTGGTAGATCAAAAAGAAGTTGTCACCCACCCCCTGCTCTGCACCAAATCTGATAATAGCCGATCTACAAGCTCACAAAACATCACAGCGGGACGCTTTGTGAGCTTATTAGATCTGCCATTATCAGCAAATGCTCGCCCGTTTTCCCGGCACACTCGCCTATTGATGACAACCCTGGGAATTGGGCATAGCAGTGGCGGCTATGTTGTGGTGCCACAGATATAAAGCTCATTCATTTTCCCCATAGAGATTTGAAGATATTTATATTAATTATATCTGATTCTGTGTCAGATATAATTATATTTATATAATTATATAATATTTGAAAACCACAATAAAAGGGTATTTATGAAATGTAGTATATAATATAATCAAATATTAAAATATGACAACATCAAATGTTTTATGCCACCAGGAGCCTGGATAGCTTGGTTCCAGGCTTAAAATAATTTATATAAATATGTTCGGGGGATTTCTATCTGTGGCACCACAAAATGTCCGCCACTGCTATGCCTAATACGGGGTGGAAAAGTGGGTTCCAGGGTATCTCAGGGTTCCTTGGGGCGGGTTTTGACCCTACAAGTCTCTAACTCTGACAGTATAAATGGCCCCGTTATAGGGTCCATTTGGTTCCATTTGTATACTGTTATGGGGGGGTCCTTGAAATGTAAAAGTTTGAAAACAACCGGCTTAAAGGGTGCATGTGGTTCAAAGCAATTTCCAGGGGGGGGAAACAAAAGAAATCACACATCCACACACAACAGAACCACAACCCCGACACAAGGATTTGAAAATCCCTCTGTTCCCTCCTTGGACTCCAGACTCATGAATAGTCATACAGCGTAATCTATGCGGCAGGCAGGCAGGCAGGCAGGCAGACGCGGCGCCAGCGCTAGCTGCTCCTCCGCCATAAGGACGGCTGGCTGCGTGGCGTTTTGACGAAGGCTTGGCAACGCGGGGTAATTAGCCAGATCTATCATCTTCTGCAGGAAGTGAGAACAAATATGGCTAACGATCCGTGTCTGCCTCCATGATTCCCCACCTCCCCGACGCTCTCTCTCTCTCTCTCTCTCTCTCTCTCTCTCTCCCTCCCTCTCTGTGTCTCTCTCCCTCTCTGTGTGTCTCTCTCCCTTTCTGTGTGTCTCTCTCCCTCTCTGTGTGTCTCTCTCTCCTTCTCTCCCTCTCTGTTGTCTCTCTCTCCTCCAATCGCTTTCTTTCTCTCCCTATTTCTCCCTCTGTCTCTCTCTCTCTCTCTGTTCGCTGCATGTTCCACCCTGGAAAATAAAACCACTGGCAATTAAAAGGACTCAGTCGGCAAGGCACGGAGAGAGATGGAGACGAAGCATGAGAGAGAGAGAGAGAGAGAGAGAGAGAGAGAGAGAGAGAGAGAGAGAGAGAGAGAGAGAGAGAGAGATTAGAGCAGACGGATAAATAGAGAGATGTTGTGAACGAGAGGGGACAATAGATGCAAAAAGAGAGAGATGTTCTGGTTGAATGGCAATAGCCGATACATGCCAGTACGCTTTTCTGTTTGCTTTTGTCTCTGCCTTCCTCTGTCTCTCTCTCTCTCTCTCTCCCTCCCCATCTCTCTACCCCCCTCTCTATCTATCTTTTCACTATCTCTCCCCCCTTCCCCTCTCTCTCTCTCTCTCTCTCCCTCTCTGCTGCTAATTGAAGGAGTCTGCGGGAGGGAAACAGATGAGGTGTTGCGCATCGGTGGAGGGTGTCGGTGGAGAATGAAGCCCCCCTATTGGGAGCGCGCCAGAAGCCCACATAACCGCACACACAACCGCACACACACACACACACACACACACACACACACACACACACACACACACACACACACACACACACACACACACACACACACACACACACACACACACACACACACGCACACGTCATTCACAGTTCAACTGTAAAGCCGCTTATATCTAAACAATAGCAAACGTCCTGTAACCACTCAGTAAGGATCCTGAGCGTTAATGTATTCGTTTGTAACTCAGAGAGTATGTAAATGTGAACCAAATGGACCCCGTTGCACCAAATGGACCCCGTGTTGGTCACATTTGTAACCAACAATTTTTAGGGTGCAGAGTAACTACAGGCATGTTCAGAGGGAGCGTTGTGTGATATGGAACGCATTGCTTTGCGACGACTAAGTTGCGTGCGTAAGCTGAATGTGCTTTTGAACCAGCAGGGAGTCTCGTTCTAAACCCCACACCCCCACCCCACCCCCCACCCCAACACGCACACACGCACACACACACACACACACACACACACACACACACGCACACGCACACGCACACGCACACGCACACACACACGGCTCTCTTTCTTTCCCTCTTTTTTTTCTGTCTGTTTCTCTCCATCCCTTTGTAGTGTGAATAATAAGCATGCCCACATGCAGTCAGTGTGCGTCTCTGTTGTTGTAGGGAGGGGGGAGGGGGGGGTGGGGGATGCCAGAGCAACTTTTTTTTTTTTACAGATAAAAGGTCTTTTACTATAAACCAGTGGGTTTCAACTGGATCAACCTGTGGGCTAATGCAAGTGGGCCGCCAATTAACTGGCAAAACACTGAAGATTTCAATGATATCACCCTGTTATGCACTATCCGTTATACCTGTTGTCAGAGTACCTGTTGTAACTGTCTGTCTGTCTGTCTGTCTGTCTGTCTGTGTCCCTTTTGTGGCCATACGGAAAAGTCCACATTCTCCACACATAGAACGTGTGGAGAATGTATGAAGAGTGCAAATTGACTGTGAAAACTGGACTGACTAACTAATCAAATGACAGGTGTGGGGAATTTGCCAAATCAAGCTTAGGCTGGGGTTGCCATGGCAATCAATTGGCTCATTTATTGGGCCGTGAGCCAGAGCTTTTTCTGGCGGTTCTGGACAACCGCCCACCCGGCCAACTCGACGGCGTGCACTCAACTCCCTCGGGTCGTCTGCGACGGCCGTGCCGAATTTGAAGTCGGACGGACGGACGGTTCTCGAGATACGCGAATTACAGACGTACGTATGTACGTACAGAGATTCCGAATATTAAAACAATTTATGTTTAAAAAATGAGTTGTCATTGTGATACCGATAAATAAGAACTTAATGTTAACATAGCCGCGGCCCACCCATCTGACCACTTAGCACGGCAGCCGTATGGGTGGGCTGCGAACACTTTCATGATTTTCAAGTGGGCCCTGTTGGAAAAATATTCTGATCTACAAGTTCACAATAACACGACACATTTGTGTGCTTGTAGATCTGCTATCTTCAATAATGAAATGTTTTTTAATGATTTCCCAAGATATCGTAATTATATGAGCACATTTGACATTTTTACATTAATGGCTCTGATTGGCCTGATAATGACTGACAGGAGAGCCCCTCCCCTCCCTTGACAAACTGTGACCGAATGGCCCTCATGGGGCCGTTGCTCTGTTGACAACAGCTGGCACAAACTCCTTACAGGTGGGGGGTCTGCGGCCAAATACATATCAGTGTGGGGGTCCTTGACATGGAAAAGTTTGAGAACCACTGGGGTTAGAGAACTGAACCTTCCATAACCTGAATATAAGTTCTGAGATCTGGGTTTCCCAGGAACTGCAGGGTTAGTACTACTTCCTGAGCAGAGCCTCAAAAATAGCAGATGTACAAGCTCACAATGAGGCACGAAGTGACGCGCTGTGAGCTTGTACATCTGCTTGAATAGCCAATGTATACAATATGGATAAAGGGGTTAAACTGATTGTGATGCTGGGGACCCCCTGGAACCCCCACAAGGACCCCTGGGGGTCCCCGGACCCCACTTTGAGAACCACTGAGATACAGGTTAGAGTTACATAAACAAGTGATTTCATTTATCATCGTGAATCTGGTCCCAGAATGACAATTGAAAGTGAAAGTGATCGGATCGTAGCACACCACTTGCGCATGGGCTAACTGCAGTACCAAAGTACATTTACTTGAGTACTGGTACTTAGAAAATTGCAAACACTAATCAGGTTCAACCTTCAGAACTTCAAACATAATCAGGCCCTTCTTTTTAACCACTGGTCAGCTGACCAAAACCACTAGTGCTGCCCAAAACAACCTACTTACTACTGTGTGATTCTGTTCCCACATTGAGTACTGTTTTACAAACTGGTCATTCACAGGTGTCACTGTCCTCAAAACCAATAGAAAAGCGAGTCAACAGAGCCCTTAAGGTCCTCGATGTATAAAAAAAAAAAAATTCAAACAGGTGTGTAAAACCTACAAAACACAGGGTCACCTTTTGTCAGCTCTGAATTATTTGAACAGGGCGAACAAAGCTGTGGCTGTGTGGGTTCAGCCACACCCATGTGACAGCCGTGTCACAGAGCTAAAAAAAAACAAAGTTAAAAGCCATCTAGCCATATGTGACTACCAATTCAATAACTCTAGTACATATAATTGCAGCAAATGAGCCAGGCGTTTAAATATTTGCCCCATCAGGCGTTACGTGGTATTTTAAATCTCATCTAATTTGAGAGGGACATTTTGTGACAGATTTCTGACTGTTTCTGTCAGTGTAGACATCTGAAACGAGACACAGATTATAATAACGGCATGGCTTCCTCCCTGTGCAACTGAAGAGGCTTTCAGACTGTTATAATTATCAGTGGCAAATGGTTTTAATACCCCTATAGTGTACATCTTAAAAAGTCAGTTGAAACATGTCTTCAGTCTTACTGCAGTGAGAGAATGGCTTTCCTTCATCCTTTCAACATTGGGCTACAGCGATACCTTGAAAAATGCCAACATACATGTATCACCAATGTACTGTGGTTGGTGCTGTATGAATGTGACAGCGTGAGCTGAGCTGTGATTGGTGCTGCATTGTGGGGACAGAGGTACGGACCGACCCTGTTATCTGTGGTTCTCAAACATTTTCATGCCACATATGTATTTGGCCATGGATCCGACTGAAAATATTTTGTGCCAAGAACCCCCATACAAGATGTGTGTGTTGTATTGTGTTGATTCTTTTTAAAATAGCCGATCTACAAAACAAGCTGTTGCATTTTCTAGTAGGCGACGCATAGGGTTAAAGTGTTTAAACTGATTGTGATGCTATATAAACAAATTTGTCTGGGGACCCCCTGGAACCCCCCCGGGGGTCCCCGAACCCCACTTTGAGAACCACAGTTATAGACAGCTGGCCCCTTCAGCGCCACGTCCGTAAAAAGACAGAGACACACACACACACACACACACACACACACACACACACACACACACACACACACACACACACACACACACACTACAATCACACTGAAAGAGCTAATTCTGTTGTCTGATGAAGATCTTCTTGGTGTGTGCATAATCTGCATATGTGTCACAATCTGAAAACACTTCATTGGCAAGTACGAGGTACTGTACATACTGGCATGGGTGTGTGTGTGTGTGTGTGTGTGTGTGTGTGTGTGTGTGTGTGTGTGTGTGTGTGTGTGTGTGTGTGTGTGTGTGTGTGTGTGTGTGTGTGTGTGTGTGTGTGTGTGTGTGTGTGTGTGTGTGTGTGTGTGTGTGTGTGTGTGTGTGCGCGCGTGTGTGCTGTGTGCGGGTGTGCACGGATAGATACGGTGTGTGCACATGTGCTTCTGCGTGAGAGAAAAAAGGGTGACAGAATTGAATGTGTGACACAGAGCGTGAAAAATAGAGAGAGGCATGTGAACGCGCCTGTGTGTGCGTGTGTGTGTGTGTGTGTGTGTGTGTGTGTGTGTGTGTGTGTGTGTGTGTGTGTGTGTGTGTGTGTGTGTGTGTGTGTGCGTGTGTGTGCCGTGCATGCATGCATATTTGTGCATACATACATGCAGGCCTGTGTATGTCTGTTACCGCGGTGTTTTAAATTGGTATTCCTCTCATGGAGCAGAGCTGCCAGTCACTGCTGTTAGTGGGGAGGCTGCTCGTTTCAGCACCAAGGACAGTGACAGAGCACAGCACAGCACAGCACAGCACAGCACAGCACAGCACAGCACAGCACAGCACAGCACAGCACAGCACAGCACAGCACAGCACAGCCTGTTCTCACTCCCAAGACGTCACATTTTGACGAAACCATGCCTAACCATAACCTCACAAAAACTATGCCTAAACCTAACCTTAAAGGAGAATTTCGCCCAACGTTTTTCTTACTAAAAACCTGCACCTATGGGACTTGCTCTAAATCGTTATTTTAATAGTTTTTTTTTTTGTTTTTGCACACGCTCTACCGGAAATCTCCTTTTCACTAGCAAAGACCACACCATCAAACAGAGAATCGATTGGGTTGTATTTATTGATGATGAAATGTAGACGGGGGAATGCATTGAAATGTAGACAGGGGAATGCATTGATTTGTGTATGTGGTGCCACTGTGGGGAGAAAGGTTTGTACAGGGGAATGCATTGGTTTGTGTGTGTGGTGCCACTGTTGAGAGAAGGGGTTATTGTGTATGTGGTGCCACTGTGGAAGGAAGATGGGTTAGGTTGGGGGGGAAGGGGCGCCTTAGATGTGAAAGGCGTGGTCGGGGGGAAATGAGGGGGTGTATGGGTGTCCCGTTGTTGGGAAGGAGGGGATGGATGGGGGTCCCGTTGTTGGGACGGAGGGAATGATTAGGGGGTCCCGTTGTTGGGACGGAGGGGAGGAATGGGGGTCCCGTTGTTGGGACGGCGGGGATGATAGGGGGTCCCGTTGTTGGGACGGCGGGGATGATAGGGGGTCCCGTTGTTGGGACGGAGGGGGCGATTGGGGGTCCCGTTGTTGGGATACTGTAGGGGAGGTGGGCGTAAGGTGGGGAAGGGGAAGAGGGGGGGAGGTTGTAGGGAGATGAAGGTGGTGAGATAGAGGCGGGGAGGGAAGAGAGGCGGGATGAAGCGCCTGAAGGAGGGGCGAGGGATGTAGGGGGATGAGGGGAGGTAGGGAGGAGGAATGGAGAGGAGCGGGCGGGGGGCCGGGCGGTCTGGGGCATGGGCCCTGGGTATATTGGCTTTGGGGCCCGTGGTCCGTCTGCGACCTAGTCGCGCAAAGACCCCCCTTGGAGACCTAGAGGAAGCATGTGTGAGAGAGGAGAACAGATCAGTTTTGCAGGGTTAGTTTTTTGCATGGGGAGGAGAAGGGGAGGTGGTGGGATGCGAGAACACTGAGCATGAATGAGAGCGGGCATGGCGTGGTATAAATACAACCCTTGATTAGTTTGGTAGGAGGAGATAAGGGAGGAGTTGTTATCAGCGCCATCGCAAGCAGGTGAGCTTGGGAGGAGTTGATATCAGCCAGATTGGAGGCGATTAGGAGGGGGAGGAGATGGTTATCCGGTGTGGTCTTCCCTCCCGAACTTACATTGTACCAATTGCATTTCACTAGCAAAGACCACACCATCAAACAGAGAATCGATTGGGTTGTATTTATTGATGATGAAATGTAGACGGGGGAATGCATTGAAATGTAGACAGGGGAATGCATTGATTTGTGTATGTGGTGCCACTGTGGGGAGAAAGGTTTGTACAGGGGAATGCATTGGTTTGTGTGTGTGGTGCCACTGTTGAGAGAAGGGGTTATTGTGTATGTGGTGCCACTGTGGAAGGAAGATGGGTTAGGTTGGGGGGGAAGGGGCGCCTTAGATGTGAAAGGCGTGGTCGGGGGGAAATGAGGGGGTGTATGGGTGTCCCGTTGTTGGGAAGGAGGGGATGGATGGGGGTCCCGTTGTTGGGACGGAGGGAATGATTAGGGGGTCCCGTTGTTGGGACGGAGGGGAGGAATGGGGGTCCCGTTGTTGGGACGGCGGGGATGATAGGGGGTCCCGTTGTTGGGACGGCGGGGATGATAGGGGGTCCCGTTGTTGGGACGGAGGGGGCGATTGGGGGTCCCGTTGTTGGGATACTGTAGGGGAGGTGGGCGTAAGGTGGGGAAGGGGAAGAGGGGGGGAGGTTGTAGGGAGATGAAGGTGGTGAGATAGAGGCGGGGAGGGAAGAGAGGCGGGATGAAGCGCCTGAAGGAGGGGCGAGGGATGTAGGGGGATGAGGGGAGGTAGGGAGGAGGAATGGAGAGGAGCGGGCGGGGGGCCGGGCGGTCTGGGGCATGGGCCCTGGGTATATTGGCTTTGGGGCCCGTGGTCCGTCTGCGACCTAGTCGCGCAAAGACCCCAAAGAATGGTGCATCGTTTTAACGGGTGAGTGCGATGTGGGCTTGGAGGAGATCGTGGGAGTTGGAACGGATGTACGTGTGGTATGCTTGTGAAGACCACCTGCCCAGGATTTGGATCGTGTGTTCGGGGACGCCTTTCCGGGAGGCTGTGGAGGCTGCGCCTATGCGGAACGAGTGACCGGAGAAGTGGTTGGCGGCGTAGCCGGCTTTAGTGAGGACGGAGCGGAGATGATGGTGGAACCAGGTGCGCGTGACTATGGAACCGGATTCTGAGATGAACAGGGGGTCGGATGGTGAGGCGTTTTGCGACTGCCGGATGGCGAGGTGACGGACGAGTGGTTCGTATGGGCTGAGGGGTGAGTCTAGTTTGAACAGGTGAATGGGGGTGGATGTTCCGAACTGGTCGGTCTTACTGTGCCGGAGGGTGTAGATGAGGGTGGAAGGGCTGAATATTGATAGGTCGGACAGACAGGGGTGGCGAGCCGGATCGAACCTAGTATTAGTGGATGTGAACTCGGAGCAGCGGAGGAAACCGTAGAACGCCAGGAGGAATAGGGACTCGAGTGTGGAGTCGGTGAATGGGTCTGAGTGGCCGGAACGGAGGACGGTGATGCAGTCGGCGAGGACGTTGTCTGTGAGGGGTTGGCGGCTAGGAGGGTGGTGAGGCTCGTGGCGTTTGATGCCTTTGAGAAGCAGTGTGACGTGGGGGTGCGTGTGGAAGGGGTGAGCGGCGCCGGTGAGGAGTTTAGCGATGAAGTTTATGCCGGATAGGTAAACTCGGATAGTGGAGGAGTGCATGGACCGGGAGTGGTGGCAGTGGCTGACGTACGCCGTGAGGGTGGCCAGGTCTAGTGACGGGAAGCGCAGGGTGAAGGTGGCGTGGAACAGCTGGAAGTTCTTCCATGCCGTCCAATAGGTGGAGAGTGAGGATGGGGCGAGTGACTGGAGGATGGTTTGTCGTGCGTGGTGGATGAGATGGCCGAGCGGATGGTTCAGGGGAAGGTCATGTGTGAATATGGAGGTACCGGAGTGGGATAGGTGTCTGCTTCTGGAGCCAAGTGCCTGAATTTCTGAAACAGAGAACGAGAGAGTGAGTCAGCAATTGTATTGAGGTGACCGGGGACGTGGGCAGCGCGGATGATAAAATTGTGAGTGACGGTGATCCAGGTGAGTCGACGGAGGAGTGCCATGATGGGGAGTGAGGAGGAGCGACCTTTATTGATGATGTTGACGGCGGCTTGGTTGTCTGAGTGAATGAGGACGGAGCGGCTGGTCCACTCCGATCCCCAAAGGGAAGCCGCTACCACTATCGGGTACAGTTCGAATAAGGCGGAGGAATGGCCGGAGTCACACGGGGGATCTAGCATCTCCTCTGGCCATTCCTCCGCGAACCACCGGCCTTGATAGTAGCCTCCGTAGCCTACCGAGGGGGCGGCGTCTGTGAATAATTGGAGGTCCTCTGGTGAGGAGTGGAAATCGTCATAGAAGAAGCTGATTCCATTCCAATTTTGCAGCAAATTGTGCCAGAGGCAGAGCTCCATCTTACACTCTGGGGAGATGGTGACCTGGTTATGGAGGGCTGGGACGGAGGAGGCTAGTGAGAGGAGGTGGGAAATGAATGAGCGGCCTTGGGGGATGATGCGGGTGGCGAAGTTGAGGTGACCTAGGAGTGAGAGGAGTTGCTGTTTGGTGCACGAGGGGGTGTCTGCAAAATTGGCGATGATTAGGGTGATTCGGTGTAATTTTTCCAGGGGGAGTGAAGCTTGGAAGGTGGTGGTGTCGAGATTAATGCCGAGGAACTCTAGGCTGGTGGCGGGGCCCTCTGTTTTGTCCTCGGCGAGGGGAACACCGAGGGCGGTGAAGGCCGTTCGGATTGCTAGCAGAGTGCGTGCGGGGGGTGATGAAGGGAAGTCTACGGACAGGAAATCGTCTAGGAGGTGGACGAGGAATGGGATCTTGTATTGGTTCAGTAGAATCCAACATAGCAGTTCTGATAAGTTATCGAAAAGCTTGGGGCTGCTTTTGCAGCCGAATGTTAGCCTTACGGAGAAGTAGTACTTCCCCCTCCAGCAGACTCCGAACAAGTGCCAGGAGTCTGGGTGGAGGGGGAGCACTTTAAAAGCCGATGTGATGTCGGCTTTGGCAAGCCAGGCCCCGCGGCCGGCTAGACGGATGAGGGAGATGGCGTGGGTGACGGTGGAGTATTGGAGGGAGAAGTCTGAACTGGGGATGAGGCTGTTAATGCTGGGGACTGAGGAACCGTGGGGGGATGAGAGGTCGATGATGAGTCTTTTCTTGCCTGAGTACTTTCGGGTGGCTATGCCGACGGGGCTGATTCTGTAGGTGGGGAATGGGGGGGAGGTGAAGGGGCCTATCATGAAGCCCTGGTTGACTTCTTTAGTGATGAGGGCGTCGACGGTGTCTGGGTCAGTTATGGCGGATTGGAGGTTATTGCAGGTGTGGGATGTGTCTGGGAGTGTGATGAGGCCGGGGGAAAAACCGTGGTTGAGGCCGTCTATGAAGAAACGGATGAAGGTGGGATCTGGGTGGGAGGCTAATTCTGAGGCTATGGCGGGGATGTTGATGGGAGTGGCGAGGTGCTGTGATAGTCAGCTGACTGCGGGCTTGGTGGGATTGTGGGGACAGGTGGGGCGGGAATGTGCTCCGCTGCAAAAAGTGCACACGTGCAACATTTTGCATGTGGACATGTTGCAGCCCTGGTCGTTAAAGTTGTTGCAGACCATTTTGGAGCCTACGAAGATAAGTTGGCGGCCTCGACGGTCCCTTGTCTGGGAGGAGGCTGGGAAGGTGGTGGGACGCTCTGTTCTTGGCCTGGCTGGGCGGACGGCGGAGGACATGAGTGGTGGGGGTTGCTGGTTGTAGGTTGGTCGGGGGCCGGGGGGCGGTGCGGGGGTGGTGGGGTGGGAGCTGGAGACCAGGGTGCAATCGGTGGTGGGGTGGGCGGGGCAGCCGCACAGGGTGCAGGCGATGGCGGTTCTGCCGGCAAAGAGCCGGCAGTACAGCTCGGTGTCCTGCGCGCCCCAATAGGTTGCCACGTTCCACTGCTGGAGCCGAGCTGCCGCCATCGCTGCGAACTGCCGGTGGTACTGGAAGTACGCGGTGCCCCCGAAGCGGACGGCCATGTCCATTATTATCTGGACGTAATCGTCCAGCTCCTGCCTGCGGGTGGGAAATAGTGAACAGATTATATTGCGGAAAAGGGAAAACGCCAGAACGAATTCGGTGGGTGTGAGCACGGTGTGTAGTGGTGAGGTGTGGAGGTCACGGAGAGTAATGGATACCCCCCCGCAGTCGACGGTTCTGGGTTGGTGGGTGGCGGCGGAGGGCTTTAATAGGGAGGCAAGGTCGATGTCCATACCCTGGAGGATCTGGTTACGGAGGGACGCGGAGACTGGAATGGGGTTGGCGGCGATGGCTGTAGGTGGCATGGTTGCCGGCGTGGCTGAGGAGAGGGAGAAAAAGGTGGGCTGAGGCCCGTGGGGGGGTAGGGGACCTTGGCGGAAGGGGAGGGGGGCCGGAGCCTGAGGTTGGAGGTAGGAGTGGGTTTGGAGGGGGGGATGGGGGGGGGGCATTTGGCCGCTGGTGGCAGGAGCGAAACCATGGCCAAATGTGGGGGGGAGGGGGGGAGCCATTTGGCCACTGGTGGCAGGAGCGAAACCATGGCCAAATGTGGGGGGGAGGAGGGAGGGGGGGGGGGCCACTTGATCGTGGGCAGCAGGGGTTATTGCGTAATTAGACATTGCAGATGTTATTGCATAGTTAAGCATGGATGCATGGTTAGGCATGGATGAGACATGAGGGGGGAGAGACATGAGGGAGGGAGGGGGGGGGGGTTGGGGAGGGTGGGAAGGGAGGTTAGACACAATGGGGGGTGGAGGAGGGTGTGGGGTTGGATGGGATAGAAGTGCAGCCTGCGAGCACAGGGAGGACAAAACAGATAAAAAGTTTGACATGGGGGGGGAAGCAGGCACAGGGGGGTGAGACACGACAATGGGTGGATTAACTTGAGTGTTAAGGTGGTGGACGGTGGACTGGCTAGGGAGCGCCGTGAGATGTTGGTGTTGATGGTGGTGGGGGTGGGGGGAGGGGGCCGGAGCCGGTCGAGTTGTTTTCCTTGTTGCTTTTTTGGCGGGGGCGGGGTCGGGTGGAGCGACGCTCTCGTCTCCTGGTCCGACGTCATTTTTGCGCGACGGACCAGGAGGGGAGGAGGTCACCAGCATGGCGGATTGGTGGAGAGAAAACAATGTCGCTTTAGGAGCTGCTCTGGAAAATAATACATTTTTTGCCCGTAGGGCTTTCTGAAGGCCAATTACGGTCCATTCCGAAATGGGGCGGACCGGAGGGTTGACTGACCTGGCTGGAGTCGAAGTGCGTTGACTGGCACGGGTGGTGTATGGCCCGGCGGGGCAGCTGGCTGTGTGGCGAGCTCGCTGGCTGCGGCTCGTTCGAGTGGTGGGGGTGTGCGGGGGGTTCTGCGGTGTTGGTTGGTGGCGGAACTCGACCGGGGTTCGGGTGAGCGACCGACTGACTGGGGTTGAAGTGGCTGAGCGCAGGCGGCGGCTGGATGGTGCTGGTGATGGAGTTGGCGGGACGGGAGGGTCTGGGTTGTCGAAATCCTCCTCGTCCGAAGCCATGACTTGGAATGAGTCTTCGTTGTCCATGGTTTGCAGGTAAGTAGAAATATTTCGCTGTATTTCTCTTCGTTCGCTTTATGCGTGTGTGCTCTTGCGAGAACACTGAGCATGAATGAGAGCGGGCATGGCGTGGTATAAATACAACCCTTGATTAGTTTGGTAGGAGGAGATAAGGGAGGAGTTGTTATCAGCGCCATCGCAAGCAGGTGAGCTTGGGAGGAGTTGATATCAGCCAGATTGGAGGCGATTAGGAGGGGGAGGAGATGGTTATCCGGTGTGGTCTTCCCTCCCGAACTTACATTGTACCAATTGCATTTAGAGAGACTTCCGGTGGGGCGCCGGAAGTCTCCGGTGGGGCGCCGGAAGTCTCCCTTTAGCGAGACTAATGGTGGAGCGCGTTCAAGACAATCATGTTGCATAGTGTTCTCTCACTATGAAAATCATATCTCAGCCACTAGGACTACTCGTCCTAGGATATCATAACATCATAAAAAATGTAAGCAAAACGTCGGGCAAAATTCTCCTTGAACCTCACAAAAACTGTGCCTAAACCTACAGTAATTACACAGTAACCAAAAACTATATTTTGGCGTGATTTTGGAGTAAAAATGTTAAACCAGCAGTGAGATTCAAACCCGGAGCTTAGATTGCAGACCAAGCAACTGACTCAGCGAGTCCACGCACTGTTTCGGGTGTTATTTGAAGGTCCAAAGTGTCACTTTTGCAGTCATTTTGAAGTAATTTTCCATCCCTAATTCGTCACTTTAGGACTACTGTTTGTGACAATGTGTCGGCACGGCATGACACTGCACAGCACAGCACAGCACACCACTGCACTGCACAGCTCAGCAAGGCACTACACACCACTGCACTGCACGGCACTGCACTCCATGGCACTGCTCACCACTGCACTGCATGGCACTACACACCACTGCACTCCATGGCACTGCTCACCACTGCACTGCATGGCACTACACACCACTGCACTGCATGGCACTACACACCACTGCACTGCACGGCACTGCACTCCATGGCACTGCTCACCACTGCACTGCATGGCACTACACACCACTGCACTCCATGGCACTGCTCACCACTGCACTGCATGACACTACACACCACTGCACTGCATGGCACTACACACCACTGCACTGCATGGCACTACACACCACTGCACTGCATGGCACTACACACCACTGCACTGCATGACACTACACACCACTGCACTGCATGGCACTACACACCACTGCACTGCACGGCACTGCACTCCATGGCACTGCTCACCACTGCACTGCATGGCACTACACACCACTGCACTGCATGGCACTACACACCACTGCACTGCATGAGACTACACACCACTGCACTGCATGGCACTACACACCACTGCATGGCATGGCATGGCACAGCACCGCACAGCAATGCATGGCACTGCACGCTACAGTTTTAAAATAATTAATGGAGTAAAAGTAGAAGAAGTAAAAGTATAAAGTAAAAAATACCTCAAAATTGTACTTAAGTACATGCACTTATACCTTCCACAGCTCTGTGTTGCACTGAATGGATACTGGATACTGTGTGCGAACACACACACACACACACACACACACACACACACACACACACACACACACACACACACACACACACACACACACACACACACACAGGTAAGAATAGGCCTGCTGCTGCAATGGGGACAGTCAGGGACAGAAGCACACACTTACACAGGCATATACGCAGATGCACATACACACACACACACGCACGCATGCACAGAGAAATACACTGAGGCACATGATGTACGCACTAGCAAATACACGCGCACGCACGCACGCACGCACGCACACACACGCACGCACGCACGCATGCACGCACGCACGCACGCACACACGCAGACAAAGGCAGGCATACACAAATGTATCTGCACACAGAAGCCCTCACACACGAACATGCACAGAAATACATGCACACACACACACAAACACACACACTGGCAATTCTTTGTAGTATAACAAAAGGGCAAGAATAAGAAATGTGTGAGTGTGCATGCGTTCCATGTGTCTATGTGTACTGTATGTACTGTATGTGTGGGTATGTGCACGTGTCGTGTGTGTACTATATCGTTTATGTCTAGCAGAAAACCTGTATCTCCATATTTTAACTATTTTTTCGCTACTTAATGCCCTACTTTGTAATACTTCAGCCGCACGCAAAAGTAGCAAAAATAGGCGATCCACAAGCTCACAATGTGTCGCATCGCTACGCGCTTTGAGCTTGTAGATCGGCTATTTTTGCTACTTTTGGAATTTGAATCGTGAAAAGTAACAGTTTTGGACACGTTGAGGTTTACACCCGACAGTGTATGTGTGGGTATGTGCACGTGTTGTGTGTGTACTCTATGTATGTACTGGGTGCACGTGTTCTGTGTGTACTGTAGGCCTATGTATCTAAGTGGGTATGTGTGCACGTGGTTGCTTCTAGTTTGTCCCTGGGAGAATAAGGGGGGAACCACATCTGCCCTTTACTGGCTCCTACATCTACCAAAGC
>NC_139957.1:10871988-10909488 GCF_963454915.1 Gymnoscopelus microlampas
GCATCAGATCAATACAAATCAAATATCTTCTGTTTGCAACACAAGATTCTGACTGCCTGCCCCCGCGTCTCTACCTCGCAAAATACATCTTGACAAAGGTGGGGGGGGGGGATTCAGAGCAGAGGTTAACCACTTAAACCCCAGCATCCGTATTGTGAGGACGGCTTTCGCAGAAAATAGCAGACAAGCTCACAACGCGTCGCTCTGCGACGCGTTGTGAGCTTGTCGATCGGCTATTTTCAACGAAAGTTTTCCCCACAATAACAGAAAACAGAAACAACACTAGCATAGAGCCCTGAGGGACTCCACTCAACCATATGGGGTTTAAAGTGATAGTTCACCCAAAAAATGAGTTTTTGTCGCAGTCCTAAGCCAATAATTTGATGATCGGTGGAAAGATGCTAATGTCTCTGGTAGGAGACTCAAAGTGTCAACTTTGAGTCTCCTGCCGGAGACGCCACCAGTCATGCAATTATTGGCTTAGGAATGCGACAAAAAACAAAAAAATCTCCATGAATTCAAGTCTCCATGGGGTGTGTAATCGATAGAACATAAGTCATTTTTTGGGTGAACTACACCTTTAAAACCCATATGGTCATTTTTGGGGGTGAACTATCCCTTTAAGGGGTTAAGGACTAAGGTGAGGGAACCCGTCAGAGAGTGTAGAGTGGAATGTCTCTCTATGACTTTTCTGCTGGAATCAAAAAGGGGAGGTGGGCAGAACCCCCCCTCCCCCGCAAACCGCCCCCCCCCCCCCCCCAAACCTTCCTCAAGGACACGAGAGATAGAGCTGACCCCCCTGCTGCGACCCGGCGTCAAGACTTCCAACGCGAAACGTTTCGCGCATGCGGACGTCAGCTGTGCAAACAGGAGTACAGGTGGTTAAAAAAAAGAAATACACTAGCGCACACACACTCAAAGGCCAGAACGCACTCCAAAATATTTCTTGAAAATACACTCGGGAACACACACACACACACACACACACACACACACACACACACACACACAGTCAAATTCACAGTGTCAATGTTCCATTTTGTAACTCTGAGAGTATACAAATGGGTCCGTTTGGTTCCATTTGTATACACTGAGTTAAATCATTGTAACTACCTGACATTCAAACACACACACGCGCACCGCACACACACACACACCACACACACACACACACACACACACACACACACACACACACACACACACACACACACACACACACACACACACACACACACACACACACACACACACACACACACACAAACACACACACACACACACACACACACACACACACACACACACACACACACACACGGAGCAAAGGAAGAAAAGAAAAAAAAAAAAAACAGCCCTCATCAGCCACACCAGAGAGGCGCCTCCTCCTCCTCCTCCTCTCTCCATGGAAGGCAGGCAGGGAGAGGAGGAGGAAATATCATCGAGCAAAAACCACCACCGCAATTACCCATAGTGGGGTAATCACCAGCACAATGCACTGTGGGTAGTCTGCCTCGGAGAGAGAGAGAGAAATACTCAGGTGAGGAGAGAAGCCAGACAGCAATCAGCCTAGTGGAGAGAGGGAGGGGGGGGGGGGGGGGGGGGGGGGGGGAGCGGTGGGGGGGTGGGGGCGGAAGAGAGAGAGAGGGATAGAGAGAGATAGAGAGAGAGAAAAGAGCAAAGGGCCATTCCTTTCATTTCCAAGGGAGCGTTGAGGCCTTAATTACTTGACGAGGCTCCCTCTCTCTGTCTCCCTGCTCTGTGGTTGTAAAATGGTATGTGTATGAGCGTGTCTGCGCGCGTGCGTGTGACTGTGTGTGTGTGTGTGTGTGTGTGTGTGTGTGTGTGTGTGTGGTGTGTGTGTGTGCGCGCGCGTGCGTGCGTGCGTGCGTGTGTGTGTGTGTGCGTGCCTGTGTGCGTGCGTGCCTGTGTGTGTGCGTGCGTGTGTGTGACTGTGTGTGTGTGTGTGTATATGTGTGTGCGTGCGAACGTGCGTGCAGGTATGTGTGTATGTGTGTGTACGTCCACATGCACATGGTCCATTATCAGAGTGGGAAGACTCAAATCACCTCTCAGCACGGATAGTGAGTGAAGAGAACAACATTGCAGAGAGAGCGAGAGAGAGAGAGAGAGAGAGGAAGTGATTTATGCCTTTAGCACTGTTAACACCATTTCTCATCCCTACGGGCTGTAGCAGACCAAGGTCGTCCAGCGAGACGGCCCGAGTGTTGAAAACAGCCACAGGAGAACCATGGTAAGTGAATGACAGTCCGCACCTATAGGCAGTGTTGCCAGATTCTGTGAGAGAAACAAGCAACCAGGTCTAGGAAAACCAGCCCAAAGCGACTATAGGGCCACATGAGCACTTTAACATATACATCAGCTATTTGAAAATAGCAGATCTACAAGCTCACAACGCGTCACGATGCGACGCGTTGTGAGCAAATGAGTGTGAGTAAATCGGCTATTTCAAATAAAATCTGGCGGGGAAATTATAATAAGCAGATCTGGCAACCCCTGCCAATAGGTAACGGCACACCTCCTGCATTCCACACACCACAGGATAATGTGAGACCACATTAGCACAACCAGTGGCCGCCGACGATAATACAGATTCTAATTATAAATAAATAAATAATAGACTGAGGAAGGAATAAACCACGCAGTGGGTCCATTTATAAGAGACCCTATTACGTACGATGGTGTCACACAGCAACAAAAAATAAATAAGGCAATCTACAAGACCAGCAGTTTTTGCTATTTTGGGGGGAAATTCCGCTGTAATGTCATGGCCAGTGGTTAAATAAATACATAGATGCAACGCAGCAACGATAAGCTGATCGACAAGCTTGTTGATCAGCTATTTTCAGCTAAAGCGTTCCCCACAATAACAGAAAAGACACTTGTATAGAGCCCTGAGGGATTTCGAGACGGTTCATTACTGGAACAACCTTATCTGAACTGACACACAGCTTGATGATACCTTATTTCGTTTCGAAGATGGTGATTGGCCGATGAACTTCAAAAGGGCGTGGCTCAGCACATTAACAGACAGTGAGTCAACATCCAATTAGCCAGTCATTACAAAACTCACAGGATATCGTGTCTGTTGGGTGGAAAACTCATATGTCCAAAACTGTTACTGATCAGGTTTCAAATAAAAAAATCACACCCTGTGTGAAGAGAGTGGTGCCTTTGATGAGCCCCGTATTGTCATCACCCGTGTTGTCATCAATGTTTGTTTATTGACAGACATACATACATACATACATACGGACACACGGACAAAGTCACGTATAGGAGTGGTTGGCACCACTCAAAAATAACAAAAAGTAGTAGATCTGCAAGCTTGCAGATCTGCTACTTTTGATACTTTTGAGTGATGCTGTAGTATGATCAAGGGCGTTAATTTACAAAAAAACACCAAAAAGTTCAAATATGGAAATAAGAGGTTTCTGCCCGACAGCAACAACATGTTTCATAAGTTCACCAACGCATCCCAGTTCCAAACACGTGCATGGGCCTGCCGCAAATTTGGACATAAATCTATGACAGATCATCCAGATATCATCAAAACTAGTTGGAGCAGGAAGACATGACATTTCATTTTACAACGAATCTCTTCACCGGGAAATATGCCATCTACAAGCTCAGAAAAGTGATGCATGAGTCAGAGGATCTGCTATTTTTGCCAAATGTTCGCCCCAGAATAGGATCATGTGGTTAATTAAGCCACTGAAACATGTCCACAAAATGTTATGTCCCCAAAATGTTTTAGAAATTCAACATTCGTGGGCCTGTCCAATAAATCATCTTAAAACCATATCTTTAATACAGGTGTTGGAAACTGTCATAGGTCTAGAGACCCTCACAGCATTTTAAGATCTAACAGTTGGCTTGGACCCTAGAATCCCCCCTTTGCAGCTATATTTATTATGATTAATTCATTTTATTTTTTTTGTATAAAAAGGGAGGGCAAAGCGTCTTTGAAGGTTCCCCACCTTTTAACACATCAAATGGCAGCTGAGACCTATACACAGTGCTGAAGGCAGTCTGCACTAGAGTGATGCATATTAACAGAGGGCAGGCAGGCAGACTAGGCTAAACGTGTATAGCAGCTCCTTCTGTACTGCGCTGGATGACATTCGCTAACATTGTAGTCCTCGTGGCTTAGTTCTCCTCCTTATTCACATCAGATCTCCCTGCTGATTTGGCAAAGACCCAATCTCATGTGTAAGAGTGTGTGTGTGTGTGTGTGTGTGTGTGTGTGTGTGTGTGTGTGTGTGTGTGTGTGTGTGTGTGTGTGTGTGTGTGTGTGTGTGTGTGTGTGTGTGTGTGTGTGTGTGTGTGTGTGTGTGTGTGTCTGGGTGGATATGTGCGAGTGTATGCATGTACATGTGGATGTGTGCCTACTGTATACTTTGTGTGCCACTTTGTGAGCGTGTGCAGCATGACTGTGTGTGTGTGAGAGAGAGAGAGAGAGAGAGAGAGAGAGAGAGAGAGAGAGAGAGAGAGAGAGAGAGAGAGAGAGAGAGAGAGAGAGAGAGAGAGAGAGAGAGAGAGATTGCACGCAGGTCTCAATGCACTGATGAGCTCCATTGTTCTCTCTCGCTTTCTATTTCCCTGCCTCCCTCTGTATTCTTTTTATTTTATATTTCTGCCTTCCCACTGTATGCATCTCTAATCTCTCTCTCTCTGTTTATCCCCTCTCTTTATCTATTTCTGTCACTGCTCTCTATTTCTCTCCCCCACTCTCTCCTTCTCTCTCTCTCTCTCACACATATCATCTCTGTCAGGTGGACATGTCCGAAACTGTTACTTTTCAGGATTCAATTGAAAACAGCATCAAAAGTAGCAGATCTACAAGCTCAGTCACTACTTTTGATGCATTTGTTCGAAGCTGCAGTATGATCAAGTTGGACGTTAATTTAACAACAAAAAATGTTAGAATATGGCCAAAACCGCTACTTTTCAGGGTTCAAATTCAAAAACGGCAAAGGCAGCAGATCTGCAAGCTCTCCCGTTTTTAGCTTGTGATCTGCAAGCTCAAAGCGAGAGAGCTTGCAGATCGGCTACTTTTGATGCTTTGGTGTATTAGTCGGAACATGGAGATAAGAGGTTTCTGCCCGACAGCCCCGCTACGCTCTCCTCCCCTCCCACTGTGCCGTGCTGTGCTGTGCTGAGCGTCTACCCAGAATACCAATGATGGAGTCTGCAGATAGACAGATAGGGCTGTCGGTCACATGACCCGATATGTCCTCAGGCCTTACCCCAGGATGACAGCAGGCGCTGCACCCCCCCACCACCACACACACACACACACACACACACACACACACACACACACGCACACATATGAACATCGGCACTCACAGCTACACACAGACAGAGGCAGGCACACACACACACACACACACACACACACACACACACACACACAGACTGGCAAGTGGAGCAACTACACAAACAGACATGCGCTCGTGCACAAACACACACACACACACACACGCACGCACACACTCACTCAAAAACACACACAGTTGAGTTCACACTCACATTCACAGGCATACAAGCACACTCAGGCAAGCTAATGGGCACACACACACACACCCCGCAGGGGAGAGCTATAGAGAGAGAACACCCTGCCTCTGCAAGTACACAAATGTGCACACACACACACACACACACACACACACACACACACACACACACACCCGCAGGGGAGAGCTATAGAGAGAGAACACCCTGCCTCTGCAAGTACACAAATGTGCACACACACACACACACACACACACACACACACACACACACACACACACACACACACACACACACACACACGCGCGCGTCAAGCATGCACAATTGCACATGCACACACAGCCGTGCACATAATACACAGATGCACGCACACACAAGCATGCACATACACACGAATGCACACAGAGTCCTGCAGGCAAGAAAGAAAAACACCCCACGAAATACCTCCCCCGCCCCAAATTCTACCAATCTATCTCGGGCGGGCACACACACACACACACACACACACACACACACACACACACACACACACACACACACACACACACACACACACACACACACACACACACACACACACACACACACACACACACACGCACACATTGGCACATCCTTTGGGAAGGCACCCCACCCCTAGTTTCTCACACAAACACATTCGTCACTGACACAGCACTACACAGTGACTGGGTATCCTGTAAGGAACCCAAAATAGCAGCCCCCCCCCCCCCCCCCCCAATACAGCGGAATAGAAAATATCCACCGGGTCCTCTACTACAGCGGTTCTCAAACTTCTTCAAGCCTAGGAACCCCCAATTGATATATATTTGCCCACGGACCCCCATCTGAAAATAAATGTGCCAGGGACCCCCAGAAGAGAAGATTTATGTTAACAAAAAACTAAATTCTTCTTTTTCAAATATTTTCAAAAATAGCAGATGTACAAGCTTGTATATCTGCTATTTTTGAATAGCCAACGTATAAAACAATATGGTTAAAGTGGTTAAAATGATTGTGGTGCTATTAACTCATTATGCAGGGAACCCCCAGCATAATTAGTAAGTACAAGTATCAATACCACAATGTAGAAATACTCCGTTATACATTTGAAAAACTTGTGAAATGAAGACGTTCTACATTTCCTTTTGGTACTTTGAGTCTATTTTAATGCCAATGTTTTGTACTTTTACTCAAGTCCATTTTTTATACCAAACTTTGACTTGTAACAGGAGTTCTTCTACATTGTTTCTGCATTGCTACCTTTACTTAAGTAAAAAGAATCGGCTTCATCCGTCTGCAGAGAGGTTGGATGGACACGCCATGGGAACTTGCTTCCATTCCGATGAGTAAATACGGCAGCCTGAAAGCCAAAACCAAAATCCTCCTGCCATTGACTTTCCTTGTTGCAAAACATGTGGGCCCCGTGTACGGTTACTGCACGCGACTCATGTTTTGACTTATGGTCGATAAAACATCTTTTGTACGGTACCGTGGTTTGGTGTTGTTTTCTTAAGGTGGAACTGATCACGCTAAAAGTTTCTGGAGGCCTTTCCAGGACACGAGCAAAAAAAACAAAACATCGGCCACGATGTCATTGTAAAATATTGTATGACGTTGCGAGTCTTGTGATCCTTTCGTAAAACCAGCATTAACCCAGGGGTCTTCAACAGGGGGTCCGTGACCCCTAGGGGGTCCTCAGAGTTACCACAGGGGGGCTGCCAAATCTTTGGGTTATCGGATGTAGTTTTTTTTTACATTAACCACTTGAACTCAAGCCCGTAGATTGGCTATTTTCGGTGAAGTGGTTTGGTGTAGAGGGAAAAAAACAGGAGACCGAGCACAGAGCCAAAGGTCAAGTTTACTAATTGAGGATTTAAGTGGTAACCTATTAATAGAAAAGATTATGTGTTAACAAAGAAAAAAACGTTAATTTACACAACACTGGTGATAGCAGTGTCAAAAAGGCTATGAAACCATATCTATGAAAAGGTTTAATCACAATTTTGATACCATATGTAGCGGGGGTCCCTGCTTCATCTCTCTCAGCCTGAGGAAAGGAACGGTTGTGAACATACAAGGTTTACACCCGACGGCAAAGATGTGCATTTGTGCATTGAGGAAGCTGTTAGGTGGCGCTATATACGGCGGTGTGATGTAGTGTGTGTGTGTGTGTGTGTGTGTGTGTGTGTGTGTGTGTGTGTGTGTGTGTGTGTGTGTGTGTGTGTGATGTAGCAGCTACAACGGAGGTGTCTGCTTCAGAAAAAGGTGCCATGTTTTTATGTGTATTGATGTGTTGCAATTGAATATATACACGGCTCTGTGAAGAGAGGAAGATGATATGTGTATGTGATTGTGTGCGTGTGTGTGTGTGTGTGTGTGTGTGTGTGTGTGTGTGTGTGTGTGTGTGTGTGTGTGTGTGTGTGTGTGTGTGTGTGTGTGTGTGTGTGTGTGTGTGTGTGTGTGTGTGTGCGGGCTCAGGTGGATTGTGGGCTCGGCAGATGGACATTCGGAGCAGCTTTTTGCCCTGCAGCGATACACACACACACACACACACACACACACACACACACACACACACACACACACACACACACACACACACACATACATTACACAACACGGCTGTAACATTAAACTTGTGTAACCCTAGCGGAGATTAAAAGCGTAAAAAATAAAAAACCCATACTCAGGACCTCAAATCACATATCAATATGCCAGGCCCATAACTTCCACTGTCCAAACACGCAGTAACTCAAAACGTAGCCGTGTTCTAGCGTTGCAGCCCGTGTCCCGAAAATGCCTCCACAAACTACGCTTTCGGCGCCTGGGAGATTCGTTTCCATGCATTTCTGTATATTTGTACAATGCATTATTGTCTACATCATACAGTGCATTACTGTATATGGCAGTGGTTCTTCTTGTCATGCCAAGGACCCCCAAATTGATATGTTTTGTGCCAGGGACCCCCAGAAGAGAAGATTTGTGTTAAAAAAAATCTTAATGCTTTCAAGATAATAAAAAAGAAAAGTTCAACAATAGCAGATGTACAAGATGACAGCACGGCACGACGTGACGCGTTGTGAGCTTGTATATCTGCTATTTTTGAATAGCCAACATATAAAATATGGATAAAGTGGTTATAATGATTGTGATGCTGTAACACATTTAGCTGGGGACCCCCTGGAACCCCTCCAAGGAACCCTGGCGGTCCCCGGACCCCACTTTGAGAACCACTGGTATATGATACATTTCTATATAGTGCATTTCTATACATCCAACTGTACATATGCAATGCACTTTCATTGAACTGCAAATCAATAGATGACTCATTGTGATGGCTATATAAACGTGTGCAAACACCTGAAAACAACAACAACAACAACAATTGCATAAAATAGAAAGGTTTGTGCTGTAAATCTCTTTAAGGGACGAAGGTGTGTGTGTGTGTGTGTGTGTGTGTGTGTGTGTGTGTGTGTGTGTGTGTGTGTGTGTGTGTGTGTGTGTGTGTGTGTGTGTGTAGAGAATATTCCACGTCCCCCTCTTCAAAAGGCCTAGGGTACACTGAGAGCCCCATGTGGCACCATGCCCTGTCACTGTGTCCTTCAACAAGAGAGGAGAGGAGAGGAGAGGAGAGAGCAGTGGGCTGTCAAACAAAAGCATGGGAAAAGAAGAGTAGATGATGACTGAATATATTTTTTCTACATTTAGTCATTTACAATACGTGAGTTCTCCTTCATAGTACTACAGTATACTCTCCGACGAAACCGTCAATACTACACAGTCCTGTCAGGGGTCAATTTTGACACTCAGCGTTAAATGAACACTCCATATTTCAGTGAGTATAGAATCCTGATTTATACTCTGTGCTTACTGAGTACACTTCAGTGTGTCTTGTTGAATCCCTACACTTTCTCCCTGCTCAACATATGATGTGCCACTGTTTGTTGAAATCGTACAAGCTCAAAACGCGTCGCGGTGTGACGCGTTTTGGGCGCCTTGTAGATCGGCTATTTTGGCTACTTTTGTGTGACACTGCAGTAAGACGAAGTAGGGCATTCATTTACGAAAAAAACATAAAAAGTTAAAATATGGAGATAAGAGACAGCAACAAATTTCCTCACGCCTCCTCGTGCATCCCCCCTCCCCTCCTCCGTATCAGCTGGGGAGAATGGATGGATGTATGGACGGACGGACGGACGGATGGACGGATAGATAGAGAAGGCTGTGTGGAGCTGCTCTCTCCCGGAAGAGTCTCCTCTCTCTGCCAGCCCAGTGCCACAGATCAGCAGTCAGCCAGCCAGCCGTGCACTGACCTAATCTCTCTCTCTCTCTCTCTCTCTCTCTCTCTCTCTCTCTCTCTCTCTCTCTCTCTCTCTCTCTCTCTCTCTCTCTCTCTCTCTCTCTCTCTCTCTCTCTCTCTCTCTCTCTCTCTCTCTCTCTCTCTCTCTCTCTCTCTCTGCCAGAGGCACTTGCTGTCCCTGTGTCTCCTTCCTGTGCCAACTGCCTGTCCTGCTAGCAATGTCGCATGTCTGTCTGTCAACCTCCCTCCTTGTCCGTCTGTCTGCACGCCTGTCTGTCTGTCTGTCTGTCTGTCTGTCTGTCTGTCTGTCTGTCCGGGGCTGTTATAACCTGCGTGCCAGGCAGCCAATGCCGGACAGCCTGTCTGTCTGTCTGTCTGTCTGTCTGTCTAAGTATTCAGTGTGCCAGGCAGCCATCCTGTCTGTCTGTCTCTCTGTCGTTTGCCATCTATTTATGTCTTTCTGTCTGCCTGGCTGCCTGCCTTCCCATCTGCCTGTCTGTCTGCCCAGTCAGAGGGGGTTTCTACCCAGTACCTTTGTGCCAGCTCACAGCCCGGCTGTCATCCGCTCTGCCAATCTGTACTGTCTGACTGTCGCCCTATTCATCATCTGTTTACGTGTCTATTTGTTTGCCTGCTCGTCTGTCTGTCTGTCTGTCTGTCTGTCTGTCTGTATCTGTCAGTGTCAGTCTGTCTTCAGGGTTTTGGAAGAAAAAAAATGAAATTTCCCCTCGATTTAATTATATTATTAAATTATACAATAAAGTGAAATGGCTCCTCGGCCATTGGCGTCCCCTATTTTTTGCATGTCATTATACGTAGATCTACGAGCTCACACTGGAGATCTTTAAAGCATTTTGAAAATGTTTGAAAACGTTTATGCAACTATAAGGACAAGGGCTGATTGAATGCAAAAGCATTTACTATAACTCTGATGAGGGGGTGATACGTTGTTTACTGATTGGTTAGATGCTGTAGCTTAGATGCTGACTCTTGGGACCAAAATGTACACACATATTTTATGAATTACAAATATCCTATATCAAAATTGGCTTAAGGGAGGACATATAACCATAAACAAACCCCATACGCCCATATACCGTATAGGCACGTCACTATTATTCAGACATAACCATAAACAAACCCGATATGCCCATATAGGCATGTCACTATGACTCAGACATAACCATGAACAAACTCGATATGTCCATAAATGAATATCCAGTTGTCCAGAACCACCGATCCAACCAATATATGGGCATGCAATATACCGAGCATATACTAATGACACAGGTAGAAAGACAGATACAAAGATCTCCATATATGGGCAAAAAAGGGACACAGACAGACGGGACAAACGAGTACTCTGAGAAAGCCCTCGACATTATGACTCAGACATATCGGTCGGATCGGCGGTGCAACGTAGGTGTGTCCCAAAAATAGTGAAAATAGCCCATCTACAAGCTCACAACATGTCACTCTGGGACGCGTTGTGAGCTTACTTTGTCCACCACTGGTGCTGATGCCTTGGCAGGGTACACCGTGGAGGAAACACTGAAATTCATCCAGGCCAAAGGAACAAAACACTGAGCGGAAAAAGAGCAACATGGAAGACGTTTCACTAAATGTCCGCGTAATGCCTAATTTCACGCTACGTCGTACAACAGCGTCGTGGACAGTAAACTAGCAGATCTACAGGTGTATCAGCCAGAGCCTGATAACAATCTTCAGGATAATGCATATACGGTACACATCCATTGATGAATTGCATTACAGTATTTATTATTCATAACATCATCTCAGCTGATCCAAAACTAAACAGTCTGTAAGAAAATTGGTGGCTTATTTTTTTACACTCACGCAGTCCTACATAAATAGACATTTGTACGGCGTACAAATGTCTATTTATGTAGGACTGCGTAAGCGTAAAAATAAATAAGCCACACATTTTCTTACAGAAAACCGAGCCCTAGAAGAGGGTCTGTGTCTGTCTGTCTGTCTGTCTGTCTGTCTGTCTGTCTGTCTGTCTGTTGTGTTTGTGTCCGTGGCTAATCTCGCAAACCAATTACAGCGTGTAATTCCTTGTGTACTCTGCCAGTAGACCAAAGGACACAAATCTCTGAATATGATTCTCACAATTGTGAATAATTGCTTTATTTTTGCGTGAAATCATCATGAATTCATCATCTCAGATCCGCCAGTGTTGCCAGATTTTGCGAGAGAAGCAAGCAACCAGGTCTACGGAAACAAGGAAGCATTAGGAAGCAAGCCCAAGAAACAAGCCCAAATAAAACCACAACCCGCAACCACCAATATTTACGGAATATTAATACTTTAGCGACTTTACAGAAAAACAAGCCCAAAGTCGCTTGTTCGTCTCTGTCGGGTGGAAAAACTGTTACTTTTCAGGATTCAAATTCTATAATAGCAAAAGTAGCAGATCTACAAGTTAAAAACATTACGAGCTTGTATATTCTGCTACTTTTGATACTTCTGTGTGACACTCTAGAATGATCACGTAGGGCGTTCATTTGCGAAGAAGCACAGAAGGGAGAAAAGAGGTTTCTGCCCGACAGCAACGTTATAACAACACTGTCCACCGTCTAGCCGTCCTTCTATATTTGGGCTAAAGACTGACGTCATGGACATGGACGTGACGTCAAGACATCCCAAAGGAAGCGAGACCGTTATCAAGAAACCCATCTGGTGTTCATGTACACGAGCATTATTCTAAAGCACAACAATGAAAGCCAATCTGGACATTTCAACAGAGTCATTCATTCCCGCCGACAACGAGCCTCGCTGCGTCATGTGTATTTAACTACCCCCCCCCCCCCCCACGCCCCACCACCACCAGCCTCCATTCTCTAGAACCAATGTCTTTTCATTCAGCGTCATTCAGAGGAGATGCCCCGAGCCCATCCTCTTTACATGCTTACTCATCAGGACAACTTCCTCCAAGCCCCTCTCTCTCTTTTTCTCATTCATGGCTCTGTGTGCGTGCGGCGCTTGAAAGATATTTACTGAATTGAAAAACGCTCCCTCCTTCCCTCTCTCTCTCCACCTTTCATCTCTCTCTCTTTCTCTCTTTCTCTCTCTCTCTCTTCCACTTCATCCCCCCAACCCCCTCGTATTCCCTCTCTCCCTGTCCTCTTCTATTGTGTCTCAACAGGAGAGCGAGAGAGCGTTTGACTGGCTCCTCTCAACCAAAAAATGCACAGCAGCACGCTCGCTCGGCAGTCAAGGACAACTCTAATAGAGGTAGAACAAAAGAGATGGAGTGCAAGAAAGTGGGAGAGAGGGGAGGGAGAGAGAGGAGAGAGAGAGAGAGAGAGAGGCACGCTGTGGTGCAAGGGGTCTCTGAAAATATACATGGCGTGTGTAATAATAGTGTAGAATTCCCGTCGGAAGGGAAATGACTTTTGTCCTGCGATGTTGTCCGCATGGCGGGGGGGTGAGGGGCAGGGGGCGGGGGTAGACCGAGGATAAGATACGGGGCAAATGAACCAAAGCAAGGCGGAAAGAAAGCAAGAAACACAGTCATTCCTCTGCCTGATTTATACTAGGTTGCACATTAAAAACAGCAGATTTACAAGCTCTACGTTGCATCGCGATGCAACGTGCTGTGAGCTTGTATATCTGGTATTTACGACGCGCGACACCAGCACGCAACAAAGCAGAAATCAGGCTTAATCCTCGCTCTCAAAGCCACATGTAGCTTGGCCTCAAAGCCATGGCTCCAAACATCTCTTTTATTGTTTAAAAAAAAAATTCAGTCCCTTTCTCAGTAACATCACAATATGACCGATCCAACAACAAATCCTACACCAGTTCCCTTCAAAACAATGAAATGAAACAGAACGCAGTGGAATGCACCGAGCTTCTCTTTTCAACCTCTTTGTGTTGACACCTCAACACAAACATGTTTGTGTCTACGGTTCCTCCCACTTGAAACGCCGACGCTTTGCGCGTACAGTACATACATTGCAGACATACGGGCGTTTCCACATAGCGAACTATAGCTAATCCCTATTGTGGACTGGCCCAGTTAGTGGATCCCGGCTTTTGGAGGAGAACGTTAAAACTGGGGATGGGGACGAGAGTGGAGGGGGGGGGGGGGGGGGGGGGCGTCTGCTATTTATAATGATGAACCCAGCCCATGTTTCTGCTGTGCTGATAGATGTTATCTGTGTCACTCTTTGTTTCTCTCTCTCTCGCTCTCCCTCTCTCACACACACACACACACCCCGCTGTTTTCTTGTTCCCGCGCACTTTCTCCCCCGATACAATCCCTCCTGTGTTCTCCGCTCGCTCGCTCGCTCCTGTGTCCCCTTGCTCATTCTTATTCTCTGTCTTTTACAATGTTTTCTCTTTTTTTGGTTACTCTCCTTCTTGTTATTATTCTCTGTTTCCTTTCTCTCTCTCTCCTCCCCCTCTTTTCTGTCCAATGCCCAGATGCAGAGGAGGCAGCTGTGTTGTGTTTTAAAGTGTGCCAGTAGAAAACCGCTGTGCCTGGCATCTGCTGTTGGCCAAAAAAAAAACAAGAAAAAAAAGGAAGAAATTAATAACCAACCCCCACTGTAGTCATCCATCTCTCCCTCTCTCTCTCTCTCTCACGCTCTCTCTTTCCGCTCTCTCTCACTCGCTCTCTCTGTCATTCAGTCATTCAGCAAAGGGTTAACCAGCTTTGTACAAGCTTGGTAACATCGACCAATTATTCAACTGTACGTCAAGACGAAAAAACAAAGAAACAGAAACGATCTCTATGTTAGCTAAGCCTTGTTAGCTTTGAGGTAGACACAGATAGCTAGCCGGCTAACCAGCGTCTGAACTCGAGTCGCTCAAATTAGGTCCCCACTGATTCTTATAATGTCAATGTTCGTAAGACGCGATATAGAGAGCTAGCTAACAGCAAAGCTAAAACAAGCTATAAGCGCGTGCCTGGGTGGCTGGCTATATAGCATGCTTGCGTCTGACTGTCAACAAAGAGATTGACAATATAGCCGGCTAGCTAGGGACCTCATTTACAGTAGCTAATCAGCCACCGTAGTGGCACACATTGTGTGTGCTAAGGTGGAGGCTGGAGCCCCCCCCCCCCCCCCCCATGAGACCAAATAGGCTTTGGAGACCGAGGGGCGTCTCATCTGGTCTAGCCAGGCGAGATGCACCCAAACATGGGGGCTGAGGGAGATGGTAGGCAGTAGGAGCTAGAGCTGTAATTAGGTGTTCTGAGCTGGACGCCCACATACATGCCTCAGATAAGACTCCCCTCCATCCCTCCCTCTCCCTCCCTCCTGGTGCAAATGGGCTCCCCCGGTGCCTGAGCTGTAAACACACAGACAACACACACACACACACACACACACACACACACACACACACACACACACACACACACACACACACACACACACACACACACACACACACACACACACACGTTTGTATTACTATATTTGTGAGGACATCAACGATTTTATGAATGCCGTTTCTCTAAAAATCGTTGTTCAACCATAAAACAACCTCCTCACAAGTATAGTAACACACACACGCACACGCACACGCACACGCACACGCACACACACACACACACCATGAAATCAGACTAATAGGGACTGTGAGAACAACAAATATTACCTCTATTATACTGTCAGTATGCTATTGCTTTCTAACCTTGCAGAGGTGTAGTGTTCATCTAAATCCAAATCCCGCCCCCCCCCCCCCCCCCCCCCCCCCCCCCCCCCCGCAAAAAAAGGTTTTTACTTTACGTATTCAATTCAAACTTTATTCCAGACACACAGGGGGTTCATAGAGTACATGGATATGTATTGTTATGGAGTAGGCTATTTTGTTATGTAGTAGGCTATTGACTAGGGATGCAGGGTTAATCAATCGTCAGATCGATACAAAATAGGCCGTAAAAATGCAATATCGGTATCGAACCAATATCAAAATAATATATAGTTTTTTTATATATATATATTTTTCATTTTATATGTTTGAATGTGACGCTGAAAAGGCTGTTTGTGAGGATGAAGGCTGAAGATTCAATCAGAGTTTTCGGGGGAAGCTGGACAGTTGGAAATTCTTTGGACATTTTGTAATACACATTAAGTTGCTGGAACTAATGTGCATCAGTATGCCTATTACATCAGGTAATAAGAATGCAGTTTTCATTTTTTTGAAGTCTACATACACCCAGAATCACTGTTGTTTAACAGGTGTAAGGTAAACCCTACTGGAAACGTATTGTAATATATCGGTATCGGTCGATTTGACCATGCGATTAATCGGTAATCGATATTGGCCAAAACATCAATGCCATGCATCCCTAGTATTGACACTGCTTAATTTCCTCATCAACTGGATGTGTGTTTTATTTGGATTTGACCAGATTAAATGATGTAAGTCGTCTCTGTCGGGTTGGAAACGTCCAAAATCGCTTCAAATTCAAAAGCAGGAAAAGTAGCAGATCTACAAGCACAAAAAACACGTCACGTTTGTGGATGTGCTACTTTCGATTCTTTTGTGCGACGCTTCAGTACGATCAAGTAGGGCGTTGATTTCCAAAAAAGTTCAAATATGGAGATAAGAGGTTTCTGCCCGACAGCAACGAAGTATACAGCCTACTAAAACACCACGTTTTTTGACTTGACATACATTGGGGGAAAAAAATGGGAATAGGAGTTGGACTGTAAACCAAAAATAGACACCAGCACCCCCCCCCCCCACCACTGTGCAGTGTAGAAAGAGCAGCTAGAAGCTATCTCCACAGCAAAGCCTGTCTCCCCCATCTCCCTTGGTCCGGGAGAGAGCAGAACAGAGGCGCGCGCTGGCTGGCTTTCGACCACGGCAATTCTAATCAGTCTTTTTCACACTTCATTGGGAATTCATCGCCCGCCTTCCCCCCTTCAAACATTGTTTGGGAGAGTTATCAGCGGCAGGCAGCATATCCGGTAATTATACATGCAAGGTAACGCAGGGAGCCGGGTTGCTGAATATTTCAGCCAATGCGTGCGTGTTGCTGCAGAGACGCACCGGAGGGTGCAGCTCATATACCGCGAGTCCACGCCGACGACGTCGGAAATACGGTCTTTTTTTGGGGGTTGAGCTGCGCATTGCGCGACACTTTGTCACGCGACCGTGTCGTATTAGGGAAAGGAAAGGGAGGGGCAGTGGAGGAAAAATTACTCAAGTGTTTTACTTAGGTAAAAGTATCGATACTGCATTGTAGAAATACTCTGTTACAAGTAAAAGTCCGGAATTCAAAATTGGACTTGAATAAAAGTACCAAAGTATTTGTATCAAAACGTACTTAAAGTACCAAAAGTAGAAAGTACTGATTATGCATAGAGTCCAAATTCACACGTTATCAAATGTATACAAATATTTAGAAAATAGCAGACCTACTGTACAAGCTCACGATGTGTCGCATCGCAACGCATGAGCTTGTAGATCGGCTATTTTCAAATGGCCGAAATGTATATAGGGCTGAAGTGATTAATGTATGGTTTGTAATAATAATCAAAATCTACAAAGTAACAAGTAACTACATTTTTCAAATAATTGTAGTGGAGTAAAAGTATAATATTTGCCTCTGAGATGTAGTGGAGTAGAAGTAAAAGTACTGAAAACTGGCAATACTCCAGTAAAGTAAAAAAAACTCAAAATTGTACTTAAGTGCAGTACTTGAGTAAATGCACTTAGTACTTTACACCACTGGGGAGGGGAAATTTGCTTTTACTGCTTCACCAGCAGATGTCTGCTCAGATGGCTCAGATGAGCGCACACAGGGGGGGAGTTGATAGGGTTTTACGTGTCTTGCTCAGAGGGACACGGTGGCATGTACATTGAGCAAGCCGAGGGTCGAACCAGTGACCTTCAGCTTCCCAGACGACCCCTCTACCCACTCAGCTACCACCGCCCCAATAGCCTGATTATGCTCTGATGTACTGTGCGCCGCAGTCGCACGACGGAAATAGCTGCATGGGCTACAAGCTTGCAGATCAGTGCACGACGCGTGACACGTTGTGAGCTTGTAGATCTGATATTTTCGACATCTTTGTAAATCTTTTTTGGAATTGTCAAATTCTTTGAACATTTTTGCCTATAATGACTTCCCCAAAATATGGTTTTAAGAATATTTAACCGATGAAATGTGTTAACAAGAGAACCGTAACAGTTTTGAACATACAAGGTTGATATTCTACACCACTGGTTCTGAAAGGGGGGTTCCCAGCTAGGGGGTCCCCAGCTAAATTGTTATTATAGCAACGTCACAATCATTTTAACCACTTTAAACATATTTCATACTTTGGCTATTCAAAAAGTAGCTGATATACAAGCTCAAAGCATTCAAAAATAGCAGATATACAAGCTCAAAGCATTCAAAAATAGCAGATATACAAGCTCATCCCACGTCACTTCTTGCAAATCTTGAAAATGTGTGCAAATCTTTGAGTATATATATGTTTTTACGGCAAACATTTTTAACTCAAAGCTTTGCTTCTGGGGTTCCCTGGCAAAAAATATTTTTAGATGGGGGTCCGCGGCCAAATACATACCAATTTGGGGGTCCTTGGCACAAAATAGTTTGATAATCACTGTTTCTACACAGTATGTGTGTGGGTGCAGAATACTGTCTGGCAGAAAGGATCCTGAAAGTAGCCATTTGTGACACCCTCTAAATCAGGCTACAAGCATGCAAGAAAAAAAAAAGAAAAAAGAAACGCATGAAGGCATGAAGCGGCGTGATTTGCATTACAATGAGGCAATCTGGTGGCGCCGTTATGTTTTAATGTAAGAAACTAAAACTAAAATGGATCAGATTGCCGCCTTTTACGACACGCAAGGCCGTAGCCATATGAAAACACTGTGTTTCATATATGTATGGCGCGTGTTTGAATATATATCACACAAAGGCACGGCGCGCACAGTCAGTCTACCCAAGGCTGGACCACTAAAATTTTAATGGCTCAACGTGTTTGTTTACCATGTGAGTAAGAGGCCAGCTGTTAATAGGGCCTGGACACGCGGACACACACACACACACACACACACACACACACACACACACACACACACACACACACACACACACACACACACACACACACACACACACACACACACACAGAGAGACCACCAGTCAGAGACAGAGGGTGTTCTCGAGGGAGCACAACAGCGGAGGCATAACAGTGACTCATCTAGACGGTCACACACACACACACGCACACGCACACACACACACACACACACACACACACACACACACACACACACACACACACACACACACAGTCATAGCAGCCTGGCTGTCAGATAGCATCAGCACCCAGCCTATAGAGCGCTGTTGGCAGGTGTGGCCCGCCAGCCACACACACACACGCACACACACACACACACACCAGCGACCCCCGTCCTCCAGCCCCCTTGCTTGACAGGCAATACTGCCTCAAACTACATGTGTATCAATGTGTGTGTGTGTGTGTGTGTGTGTGTGTGTGTGTGTGTGTGTGTGTGTGTGTGTGTGTGTGTGTGTGTGTGTGTGTGTGTGTGTGTGTGTGTGTGTGTGTGTGTGTGAACAAGGGAAGTGAGGCGTGGGCGCGCGGCAGTGACCCTGTACGCGCGCGTGCGCACACACAGTATACTGTATACGTATATATCTACGCGTTTTACGTGGGCATGCAGTGTTAGTCATTGTGTACCTCCGTCACGTCAAGGCCAATCTAAGCAGCGGTCGTATATTGGAGAGCTGCTGCTATGAATACTGGCTACTGAGGCCATAGAGAATCCTACTGCGTTGCAGGCAGATCGATAAGGGAGCTCGGCTTCGCTCTCTCTCCCCGGCATCTGTGTGCAGTGGTGGAAGGAGTCCTCTCATTTTTTACTTGAGTAAAAGTATCAATACCGCAGAATGTAGAAATGACTCTGTTACAAGTGAAAGTCCGTTATTCAAAATGTACCTGAGTAAAAGCATCAAAATATACTTAACGGTAAGGTAAGTAAAAGCATTCAATATGCAGAATGGCCCATTTCACAAGTTTTCAAATGTATACAAATCTTTTGAAAATAGCAGAACAACAAGCTCACAACGCGTCGGCTATTTTCAAATAGCTGAAGGGCTGAAGTGGTTAATATATGTTTTATAATAATAATATAAATCAACAAAGTAACTAGTAACAAATAGTTACTGAAAAGTATCAAATAATTGTAGTGGAGTAAAAAGTACAATATTTGCCTCTGAGATGTAATGGAGTAGAAGTACAAGTAATGAAAATTGGAAATACTCCCGTAAAGTAAAAGTACCTCAAAATTGTACTTAAGTAGGCCTACAGTACTTGAGTGAATGTACTTAGTTACTTTCCACCGCTGGTTCTCTGCACGGTGAAATACTTCCGTGTTCATTTATACTCTGAGAGGGCACACATGCAACCAAATGGACCCTTATACCGTAAGGGTCCAGTCCAAGACCTCTCAGAGTTGCAAATGGATAAATAAACAGAGAGACCGTTACTGTAAGCCAAGGGGTTTCTCAAAGTGGGGTCTGGTGGGGACCCCCAGGGGTCCTTGGGGGGGTTCCAGGGGGGCCCCCAGCAAAATGTGTTAATACAGCATCAAACTCAGATTGGCCAATTTAACCATATTTTTAATTCATACATGCTGGTAAATGTTCTATTTTCAAACAATATAGAAAAACCTTTAAAATTTTAGAAAAATGTCGAATTGTGTAAAATTAATTTTACAGGGGTCCGTGGCAGAAACATATTTTCAGACGGGGGTCCGCGGCCAAACACATATCATGAAAAATGTTTGAGAACCATTGCTGTAAGCCACTACATGTGTGGCTACAATGCGTGTGGATATCTATTTAACAATGTGCACAACGTACGAGCACAGCAAAGTGAGTCTTTTCCACCCTTTCAGAGTTAAATTCGCACTCAGGATTTTGCTGTGTGTGGGAGTGGAACAGATGAGACCTAGGGGGTTGAATACCACTCTGTGGGTGTGTGTGTGTGTGTGTGTGTGTGTGTGTGTGTGTGTGTGTGTGTGTGTGTGTGTGTGTGTGTGTGTGTGTGTGTGTGTGTGTGTGTGTGTGCGCATGCGTGTACGTGTGTGTTGTGTGTGTGCACGTCTCAGAATTGAGTGCCCTTCACACTTAAAATGAGCCCTGAGAGTCTCGCAGTTGCCAAATGAACCTGAAGCCACAGCAAGATAGCGTGCAACACACACACACACACACACACACACACACACACACACACACACACACACACACACACACACAAGCGCGCAAACACACTTACACACAAGCACACGCGTGTGCTGCAGCTTCAACACACAGACTGTCAATGTGAGAGCAGCATGCACTGCAGCGGATGTTATTACAGTTTTGCTAAGCTAAAGTGACAGTCATTGTAAAGGTAAGAACTCAGCGGTGGACAAAGTAGGCTACTCAACACCAGTACTTGAGTCAAAGTACAGATACTCCTGGTCCTAAATCTGCTATTTTCACTATAATGGCTGATTCATAATGTACTTTTTAAGTGTAGAGGAGTTAAAAGTCCAATATTTGTCTTCGCCAGGCCAAAGGCCCTGTCTGTCTGTCCGTCCTTGTGTGTGTGTTCGTCTGTTTAAAGCTAATCTCCGGCATCGTTGGCCCGATCGGCGTAAAACTGTGCACACACACTCCCTGGATACCACAGCAGAACCTCTGCCCCACTTTTTTCACATCGGCCTGTTATAGCGCCACCGGGAGGCAGAGTTTTGCAAAACATTTGCTTTTATATTACTCCTACAGATTTTGTCCAAACATCATGCCAATCGGTACACATTATCTCTATAGTCATGTGATCGAGTCGGATCTGTCCAATTTGTCATATTCCATCCGCATTGGCTAAGATTGGCTTCCAAAGTTTGCAGGAGTGACCCGTTTTGAACAAAATGCCTCAAATCATGAACGCAGCATCTGACAAATTACTGGCCCACAATAACCTACCTGCACTGGCGGAGACCTGTGCTCCGAGGAGCACATATTTCTAATTGTCTTTGAAAAATACAAATACTCAAGTAAAGTACAGATACTCGAAAAGTATATTACTCAAGTAAATGTACCTAGTTACTGTCCACCACTGGTCAAACTAGACAGCAAGCTGTCCATATGAAGAACGATAACTATAACAATAACTATAAATATCTTTTCTAAATCGTTCTAACTCAAGTGGACAGCAGAGTCCACACCACAACAAAAACGGCGACGACAGAGGCAAACAATATCGTTGGGATTTCTTTCAGGGAGATGAACCACAGAAAAACTGATATACGATCAAAATCCATCCAAATTTACAAGGCGTGACGGCTGGTAAAAGCGGGTCAGAGGGCCCTCTAGGGAGCACGACAATGATGTGAGCATCCACACTGATGCTCACATCTTAAGCGGTATAGCTATCTTTATACTTATCATGCTTGCTGTGTATGGGGCCCTTAAGCCAGATTGTATCAATGTTTGTGGCTTTGCCATCACTAGAGGGCAATTGACCATGTTACATATTGACCATGTTCGCCGTGGTCAATATTATGTATGATGTCCGAGACACATAATAACCTTGTTTGAGTGGTTAAGGCACATAACAGTACCATACAGTATGTAGGCTCCCTCTGATGCCGCCTGACAGCGAGTCCTGGGTTCGATTCCCGAGCCTGGCGGACCTTTGCTGCGTGCTCTCTCCCCGAACCCCGTCTATCTTCACTGTACTATCGAATAAAGGCAGAAAAGCCCCAAAAATATATATATCGTCGCTGTCGGGTGCAAACCAAAACTGTACATTTTCAGGATTCAAATTTAAAAATATTAAAAGTAGCAGATCTACAAGCTCAAAACGCGTCGCTTCGTGTCGCGTTTCGAGCTTGAGGATCTGCTACTTTTGATATTTTTGTGTGACGCTGTAGTATGATCAAGTAGGTTGTTAATTTACGAAAAAAACACAAAAAGTTAGAATATGGAGATACGAGGTTTCTGCCCGACAGAAACGATATTAAAAAAGAAAGGCAGGCAGGCAGGGGGTTCCACACACTTACACACCAACAGATGGACAAACAAAAAGCTCACATGCGTTTGTGTGCACGCACGCATGTGCCCACAAACAATACCCCAACCACACCCAAGCGCATGGGCACACTTCCTTCAGGACAATAAACATGTGTGCCACACACACACACACACACACACACACACACACACACAGTCAACGAAAACCTTGTATCTCCTGCCTTTTGCCGAAATGAATACCCTACTTTATCATACAAAGGTGTCGCAGAAAGTAGCAAAAAATAGGTGATCTAAAAATGTCCTGACATCTTGAGAGCTTGTAGACCTGCACTATTTTTTTAAGTGAAAGTGCTTAAGTCCATCTGCGGGTTATTATAAATATTTAACCAATGAATATAATTAAGAAGAGATTGTGACCAAATACTAACTACCTGGAACACAGGTCATTTTTTCTATTATTATTATTATTATTTGTCATTTCTTGATACATTTGGACGTGCGAGGTTTCCACCCGACAGCGACAATAATAACACAACCCCTTCCCTGGCACAGAAAGAGAAACGCGCGCTCCCTCCCTCGCTCTCCTCGCCTCTAAGCGTTTCTGTCGGACAAACACAAAGCCCTCAAACCAAGAGCTCTTTACAGATCAAATAATCATGCCTTCCATCTGCTTCCATTCCTCCACGTCTAGCTCCGTGCAGACGCCCCACAGACCCCGGCTAAGAAGTGCCGCAGCACCCAGTGAAATAATGATTCCTCTCTCAACCCCCCCCCCCCCCCTCCTCCCCCCTCCTCCCCCCCCCCAGCCTCTCATTATCTCCATCCAAAGCCAACTCCAATGACAGGGAATAGATATAGGCCAATTGCGTATGCCGCCGTCCCTATATTGTTATGTATTGCCCCCTATAACGATGATGATATGCAGAGGGCTTGGCAATGCAGCCGTCAGCCGGGACCCTTTTTTTTTTTTTCATCGCACATGAATAGGTATTTTTATTCTGAAATATGGATGATCATGTACTGTCTGCGATGTTTTGCCCCGAAGCTTTTTTAATACGCACGCACCACCGTTCTGATGTTCTTTTGTGCTACTACATGCACACAGCACACACTACAACATGTAGAATATACGGGTCGTGCAGGGCTTTGTATTATAATGAGTTCTTTTTTTCACTTAACAGGGCCCGGCACATGCAATATAATGTCTTTTAAAAAGTGATACAGTATTTGTAATCGTTTGAGGTGAAACCATGTACAATTAGAACCATTTATGTATACATATATATACATCGTCTCCGTCGGGTGGAAACCTCATATGTCCAAAACAGTTACTTTTCACGATTCAAATTCAAAAGTAGCAAAAGGAGCAGATCGACGAGCTCAAAAGTGCCGCATTTTCGAGGTTGTAGATCAGCTATTTTGGATGCTTTTCACGCTGTAGCATGATCAAGTAGGGCGTTAATTTACGGAAAAACACAAAAAGTTAGAAAATGGAGATAAGAGGTTATCAAGAGGCAGCGTTATTACAAAATAAAGAAACACCAAAAGCAGTACAGACCTAATGCACATTCTATTATTTCAACTCGTACAAATGGTGTGCATTCCTATACACACACACTCTGCAGTGTTAAATTAACACTCAGGATTTCACAGTGCAGGTGAGAGTGTAAAATGTATTATAATAACGTGTCCCCGTCCCCCGTCCCCCCCTCACTGCAGGACAGGGGTACAGTACATTATAATTGCGGCGAGGTGATGCGGCTGACATTCAGCCCTGCGACAGCGGAGTGCACCATCCTCCGCTGAGCCCGGGCAGTGTGGGGAGAATGTTTGGTCCCTGTTATGCAAGATGGAAATGAGTTTGCCACGCTTTGCTGTTAGAGCCGAGCTATTTTGGAACGGCTCACGTCGGAAAAGGCGCTGCTGGGCCGAGGCAGGGAAATTAGGTCACTTACAACGAGGCAGGGCAAGCGCCTCTTCTTCTACTTCTTTTTTTCGGTGGGATGCAAGCTGCGCGTGCCGGCGAGGTCTTAAAAAGACTGAAAGAACTAAAGCATGTAGCTCTATTTATTCAGGGCAACAGGGGGGGGGGGGCGGGGGGGTAGACACGTTGGTAGATTTGAGACTAAAAATGAATTAAGATTCAGGAAGCTTTTTTAAAAAGGGGGGGGGGACCCTGCAATTACCTGAAATACACTGCAGCAATGAAAGGGGAGTGCAGAGAAGGGAGAAGAGCCTTTGTGGAGCCTAGCGTCTGGGGAAAAAAAAGGCAAAACTGTATTTTCCTTTTCATCGATGCCCCCACCAAAACGTCCTCTCTTATCTGCGCGCTGAGACTGATGCCGACACGGAGGCTACGGGCATGTGACTCATTATGCATGGGACTGCAGTGGCCGAGCGCAACGGGGGTCGAGAGGGGACGCCATTCCCCCTCACTAACAACTAATAATATGATCCACTCCCCCACCCCCCCCCTCGTTAAGAGAAATGTGAACCAGGAGATGGGGGATCTCCTGGTGATGGAAAGTTACTCAGTACATTTACTCAAGTAATGTACTTTTTATTTTTTTGATACTTTTACTTTACTTCAATATTTCTATTTTTTTCAATAGGCCTAGTACCCCACTACATTGCTGAGGCAAATATATTACTTTTTACTCCACCATAATTATTTCAAAACTTTAGTAGCTTTGTAGATTTAGATTATTATTAGCGTACATTAACCAATTAAGCCCTATTTTAAGCTTAGTCTATTAGCCAATGTACAACCTTCACAACGCATTTGACAAAAAAACTTATGACATACAGTACCAGTACTTTTATACTTCAACTAAAGTACGATTTTGAATACAGGACCTTTACTCATTTCTACATAGTGGTATTATTGCTACGTTTACTTTACCACTTAGTGAAATGGACCAGCGTTAAAACTGTACTTGTTATGGTTCACTCTTTCACCAAATCTCTTCGCCAAAAGTAGCAGATCTGTATGTGAGCTTGTAGATCTACTACTTTTGGCTAACGTTCCACCCCAGAATAATGGATGTTGGGGTTCAAGTGGTAAAGTAAAAAAAAAGAAACACCACACCACCGCTCCACTTGGTCTGTCCGGTTGCATTGGAACAAATCAGCCATCGCCGGCTGGGGGAATCTGTTCTGGAGATTGGACTTAACAGGAAGACAAGAGAGAATTGGATGGAGGAAGGAGGCAGAGAGATAGGAGAGGGAGATAGATGTGTGCGTGTGCGTGTGCGTGTGCGTGCGTGCGCGTGCGTGTGTGTGTGTGTGTGTGTGTGCGTGAGGGGGGTAGAGGCTGCCTGGAGGACAGAGGGAGAGAGAGAGACAGACAGACCCACAGGCAGTGGCGGACACTAACTAAGTACATTTACTTGAGTACTGTACTTACAGTAAGTACTTGACACATGGGGGGCGCCCGCTGGCCCAACGGTCCAGGCGCATAATAGGCTCTAACGCTCCCGACGACCTTTGCTGCGTGTCACTCCCCATCTCTCTCTCTCCCTGTTTCCTGTCTATCAACACTAATGCTATCAATAAAGGCAGCAATGCTCCAAATGATATCCAAAAAAAAAAACAAGTACTTGATGACTTTCACAATACGCTACATTGCAAATACAAATACTGTACTTTTGAGTCGACTACATTTCTAGGATGGGTCTGTGGGGAACCAAACTTACAGAAATTTTGAATGAACCACTGCTCGGGTGGTGCAGTGAAGTGCCTGGCCACCACCGCGCAGGTTGTGGGTTCGAATCCACCGCAGTGCATCTGGCTTTATCGGGCGTCTATACGAACACAATTGGCCCGTGTTCGGGCGAGGGAAGCCGGCCGGGGTGGGGGTGATATCATTGGATGTTGTAATCCTACGGGCTGGGGGGCGACACCTGTCAGCAGGGAGTGTTGGGGCGGGAGGAGTAGGACGAAGGCTCTACATCCTCCCGGTGGTGGCTCCTCACTGGCAAGGTGAGTCAGTAGGATACAACAGCAGTGACAACACACAAATGTGTGTGGGGAGGAAGTAATCGGCATAGGGACTACATTGGGGAGAAAAAGGGGGCAAAAAGCACAAATAAAATGTGAATGAACGTTCTAAATTCCGATACAGCAATACATTGGATATTATAAAAAAGAAAATGTACTTGGTAATTTGAATACGTGAGTATTTACGTGAGTATGTACGTGACTTTGTCCACCACTGCCCACAGGGAGGGAGTGAAGCAGTGCAATGGAGGGGGGGAGAAAAAAAGAAAAGAGAAAGAGACTGAGAGGCAGGCAGGCAGGCAGAGGGAAAAGACGGGGGAGGAGGAGGGGTAGATGGATGCGTACGGTTACGTGAGGAAAGACAGAGAGAGGGAGAGAGGGTGATGAAGGACAAGGGGGCTGGGAAAAAAAAGGAAGGACAGACAGAGAGTGGGTACGTGAGGAGAGACAGGAAGAGAGAGAGCGGAGAGAATACTGTGTGTGTGTGTGTGTGTGTGTGTGTGTGTGTGTGTGTGTGTGTGTGTGTGTGTGTGTGTGTGTGTGTGTGTGTGTGTGTGTGTGTGTGTGTGTGTGTACTTGGCAGTGGGGACCCAGAGGTGCGTTGTCAGCGGTTTGTGGTGGGACGTGTCTAAGAAGGCCTCCAGGTGGCAGGTGGATATGCCCTAGTTTGAGGAGCTGTGCCTCTGTCCTCCAGCACTCCAACACACACACACACACACGCACGCACGCACGCACGCGCGCACGCACGCGCACACACACACTCACAGAAACATACAGGCATACACGTGTGGTCACGCACACATTGGCACAGACACACAGGAAGCATCGCACCATTATTTCTCTCTCTCTCCATATCTCCCACTCTCTCCCTTTCTCTCTCTCTCTCCCTATCCCTCTCCCCCCCTCCCCTCTCTCTCCCAGAAAGATTATTTAACACCACAAGAAAGTCCCCGAGGTGCCACCTTAGCCGTGGCCCATGCGTACGCGTAGATAACAGTGCAGGGCTCCTGTTCTCTACTTACAGTTAGTGTTAATGGTTTTTAACCTAACTATCACCCGACCTATCCAAAATGATTTATAATTACTCTTACTTGCTATGCAGAATAACCGTGTGTTTCTTCTCAAAAAGCACCAAGCACTTCAAACATTAGTTGGAAACTCCACGCTGCTATACTTTTTAAAACCTCTTTAAACTTTGCTATTCTGGCTCGGACAAATATCATCTTATCTTCAATGAGGCGCAGAGATGGATGTGCTTTTACCTGTGCGTGATGGGTTTACCAGTAAATTAGATTTTCCTCTAACAAAAATGCCAATCTGCACCTAGGCCCCACCAACAAACTGGGACTTGAAAACAAATCGATGCCTTCAAAGTCAAAAAATCGACCCACCACAAAAATAGACTCCAAACAAAAAAGTCCTTTCCAATTTAAAAGATTATTTTGATACAGAGAAAAAAAGGAGAAAAACAGATAGATAAAAAAAGAAAATAAACGTGCTTGAATTATCATCTGACACAGCCCGTGCTGCATCTGAGTTTGATTTTTCTAGCTAGTGAAAGCAAGCTATCAGTATTTAGTGGTCAAAATTGAATCCAAACCATTGTTGGCCAAACAAAAGCTGCATATCCACAATACAAAACTATTGATCAGTCTCGCATTTTCCAGAGTGTGCGTGCGTGCTCTGTGCCAGTGTTGATGTTGTTCAGTGTTTGTGCAGTTCCATACATAAGCATGCACTTAAAAGTCCCCTTTCAAAATACATGTGAAGTATAATTTTCTCCCCAAAAGTACCTGTATCTTTGTCATCATTTGGTATGCCCAGGTTTTATAATTACTAGACCATGCAAGTCCAGAACGATGTATGGGGTTGTATACGATGTATTCATGCCCCACCAGGCTATGCAATACCCATTGCCAGTAAATCCAATCTAAACATCCTGTTTGGATGTTTGAGAACATCTAAACAGAAACACGGAAAGTGACAAACACCAAATGCGCCACGGCAAAAACAACAGAGCCAGTAACTTCATCATTGACCAATGCATGTCTTTAGTGATGCTCTGATTGGCGCTCGGCCTGTGACATCACACTCCGTCTGAGTCGTGTGGCCCGTGTCAAACCTGGATCTAGCAAGTAATATGGCAATTTGGCAAAAGACTAGATTTAGATGTAAATGGTAAATGGTGCATTTATATAGCGCTTCTATCCGAAGCGCTTTACATCGATTGTGCCATTAACCCATTCACACACACATTCATACACCGATGGCGGAGGAAACCATGCAAGGCACAAGGTAAGCTTCAAACGGACATTAACTAAACTTTTACTTGTCTTTAACTACACACACGTGTGTGTAAAGTCAAACTGCATCTCTTAAAAAAGAGTGTGCCGTTGTCAGGTGGTGACACCTTGTGAAGCAGGGCTGAAGGCGAGGGTCAGGCCAGCCTCTCTGACACCATGACGCAAAGCACGCCATGTCTGCCAGCCTCGCCACGCTCCAGGCTCCAAACAAAATCGTTGAACCGTGTCCCCCAGGGGTCTATATCAGGCCCCCTTCTTCCCCCGCCCCCCTCTACACCTAATCTCTTCACCAAAAATAGACAATCTACAAGCTCACAACACGCCGCAACGCATGCACGTTGTGAGCTCGTAGATCGGCTATTTCCATGGAATGTTTGCCAATTACGACATGCCCAGAAATAAGGGACACTATGGGTTACATTGTGGTTACGTTAAAACTCAACTGTTTATCACACTTGATCGATTTGGAGAAACAAAATGATTCAATAGAAGTAGAATACTGCATAGAATTCCCTTTAGTCAAGATAATGTACTCGGATACATCAGCAGCTGCATGAGACGAGATGAGACGGGCGTGAGCATAATGGGATGAATCCAGTACAAGGAGAAACCTTGTACTATAATATGCCCGCTTCATATCTCTCTCCCCCCCACCCCTCCGCCACCTCCACGCAAACCTCCCCCCCACACCTCCTCCACGCACCCCCTCCGTCGGCGGGGCCGTCCATTCGTCTCGATCGGCGGTGTCACTTGCCGTCATCAATTACCCATTAGACAGTGTAATATTCGCCCAATATTGCCGCCGTGTGACTGGGAGATTTTACAGTGATCAAAACCGACAAATCTGATTTAAAGAGCAGGCATAAATAAGGAGCTCGCGCCCTCCCCAATCGCCCTGCTGAATAATGGATGGCTGTTTTGTAATCATTTTCCAATATCACACCACTTTCTCCTAGTACCGGCCCGAGCACGGCAGCGATTACTTTTTACTTCCACCACCTTTTTTTCCTCCCCCCCCCTCCCTCCTTTCGTCTTTCTTTCTTTCTCTCCTCCTCCTGTCGTTCTTTCCCTCTGAAATGACATGGAGATAAGATATACCGTGAGATTCTGAAGTCACCGGAGATGAGACGTTTAAAAAAAAAAAACGGCGAGGACGCGAGGATTAACATTTCTGAGAGATTGCTCAAGATTCTCTCTCTCTTGACTTTGCATGAAAGACCTTACTCGCAAAAGGTGTGAGTAGGTGGGTTAGTTGAGGGGGCTGCACATAAAAAAAACAACAACATTAACATAGGTAAGGCTTGGAGGGGGTAAGGTGACAAAAATGCCTGTGTTCTTCCCTAAATTGCTAATGTGGTTAACTCCCACAAGCTAACTGTATAGGTCACACTAAAATGTAGCGCCAATGCTAATTGTAATCGCATGACAACAACACATGCAGGTCTTAAGGTCACAGCTTTGATGATATCATAACCGGGTTTTCTGAACGCTTGCTCCTACACTCTTTGTAATATTCTTCAAGGCGCAGTAGTGGTGCCTCTAATGGGAAAAGGCCAAACCAGGTTATGAAAATCCTTATTTACAGCTAGCTGCCTGGCTGTGTGAAATAGGTCACAGCAGCTACTGAAATGGAACAGCCCCGGCTTGCGCCGTTTAATACTGTGCTATTGAATGTGTGCCATCTCACAATGGCACTGATGGGAAAGACGCAAAAAAGGCAACGTTTCTCCACTCGTTACTGGTTACAGCGCCTCGACTCCGCCATTGAAAATGGGTCCCGTGTATGCGGCAAAGTTCAACTTATTTTTTTTTTTCCTGGGGAACACAACAAAGAGAGACTGCACCAGCTCCCAGTAGCCACAAACCCCAGTGTTAAGACGCTTCACCGGTTAAGTTACTCTCTATTCTGCATTCTGTTCCCCAAAGGGCAGAGCAGATAACCCCTTTACCCTGAATAGGGAGTGCCATCCAAACCAACAAAACTTGTGCGGAAACCGCTAAACAGGAATTGATTATCTGAACGAGCAACAGGTCAGACGGACTAACATGACGCTGCCACTCACCTATACAGTAGCATATAGCGTTTCATGCTCATCCTCTCACAAGGTTGCAACTTATACAGTATAGCTGTGACAATGACATGGCATGTGGCTGGGGGAAAGAGACGGGGGGCCATCACTGCAGGTGAGAGAGTGTTGTCCCCTTGGGTGATGGATGCCTGTGGGAGCCTGTTATGCCACAAGGTGAAAGTGTCCATTAATCAGCTCCACTTCCTTCTGCGGCCCTGGCTTTCCCATTACCCACGCTGCTCCAAGCAGCCTGATTGGTTTTTAATTGGCCTGCCCGCCAGGAGATAGATCATGTTTTCCCCCAAGAAAGGCACGGAGGTGTGCGCGGGGGGTGCCCCCTCCATCTCGGAGGACAGCAGTGTGGAAGGCGAGGGGATGCCCACGATGTTTGCATTTCTCTCCCAGCACCTATATGTATCTCCATAGAGACCGATAACAGCCTACCATTTAGCTAGCACCTGTCTGCCCCCCCCCAATGTCCCGGTCACAAAATGTGCCGACATCGGCAGGTGGCATATCGTCGGTGTCAGGCAGAAACCTCTTATCTCCATATTTTTTTGTGTTATTTTTTTGGTAAATTAACGCCCTATACTTGATCATACTACAGTGTCTCACAAAAGCATCAAAAGTAGCAGATCCACAAGCTCGAAACGCGGCGCGAAGCGACGCATTTTGAGCTTGTGCCTTGTGGATCTGCTACTTTTGCTATTTTTGACTTTGAATCCTGAAAAGTAACAGTTTTGGACAAAGGTTTCAGACAAGATATCACAAAACATGACTTTAAGGTTTGCGTTAACCACATGAACCCTATAGCGTCCTCTTTCTGGGGCAAGCATTCTGTGAACTGAGAATTCTGAGATCTACAAGCTCACAACGTGCCGCGATGCGAGATTTGGTGTAGAGGGAAGAAAGAGGTGGACCAAGTATCGAGCCCTGGTGGACCCCAATCGCCAATGTATAGGGTTTAAGTGGCAAAGGATGCCTTATGAGTAAGAGCTGAGTGGCATGGGTATGGCTGTGAAGGGCATGAGAGGAGCTAGATCTCCCATTGACTAGACATCAGTATTGACATTATGTCTGCCTCCGCGGATCAATCCCCTCACACTCCCAGCCCAGCCGCGTCATTGAGATTGATTGGGAGAACGCATCGATTCCCGACGGTATCTTATCGCGGGGTTCACGAGTGTACATGCCCACAATTCAAGGCCAGACTTATAATTCCTGCCTTTGTGTGCAAGTTCGGAAATAAAAATTAACTACACACAAATAAAACTGATGGGGGCAAGCGTTTAAATTAATCCCGGGCCCGCAGCCTATAATCGATCGACCGCTGTTCTATGAATCACAGCGAGGCCCGTACGCGGGGCAGACATCCTCCACGGTGCCGGGGCGAATGTACTGCGGGGGCCGATATTTCTGTGTGCGTCACATCAAGCCCCGTGTCAAGGGCAGATTCTGCGAGGAGGGTATAGCCTGTAAGCCTGTTTAGCTGTCACCGTGGGGAGCGAGTGTGATGATCCACTCCTGTGCTAGGGAGATAGGCTCCTGGGTGTAGCTGGTGTTAGCATGCAGCTCACAGTGTTAGCATGCTCTTTACAGGGAAGAGCACAAGAGGCTATACAGTCAGGTGCTTGTCCTGGGAATCTGGTCACAGCTTTTGGTTATGAACAATGTTTCCCTCATAATCGCGTCACAGCAGAGGCAGCCTGCATCTTGAAAATTGCCCCTCGCAGCAAGAAACATTTTTTTTAAATGATTTTGAAAAGTAATCATCTGTTTTAGGCCCATTTCTCCCCTGAGAAGAGTATTCTAGTACCTTTAACCAACTGGAGTGAAATTGAAAACAATCTGACCATGTCAGGTACTAGAATCCAATTTTAGAATACAGTATATATATATATATATATATATATATATATATATATATATATATATATATATATATATATATATATATATATATATAGTTTAGGAATACAACTGAAATGTTTTGTGGTTTTTCAAATGATATGTCACAATATATTACCATGTGCACGCAGGCCAACAGTAGCGAACCCGGAGCTACAAGCAGCTTGCACAGATGACTTAGCACGAATGCAGAGTCATGCTGTAGCCAATGGCTCAAACATGCTAACGTAGCGTGTGGCTGCGTGACCCAGCTATTCAACGCAGGGGCTAATATTAGCGTGCCGTGTGGCTGCATGCCCCCCTCCCCTCCCTTCCAGTTGCACGCTGGGGGAATTCCCAGGAGGCCTTTCGCTGCTCATTCATTAAGCTGGGGCAGGGATGAGGGACATAACAGTACATCTCCCACGCAAAAGCCTTGGTGAGGAGACGTCTGCCCACAAGCCATTATAGCCTGAGACCGCGGTCGTTACATGTCGTCGCTGTCGGGCAGAAACCTCCTATCTCCATATTCTAACTTTGTGTGTTTTTTTCCGTAAATTAATGCCCAACTTGATCATACTAGATACTACAGCGTCACACAGAAGCATCACAAGTAGCAGATTTGCAAGCTCGAAAGCTGGTATGGTTTTGAGTTTGTAGATCTGCTACTTTTGCTAATTTTAAATTTGGATCTTGAAAAGTAACAGTTTTGTACATATGAGGTTTCCACCCGACAGAGACGATATACAACTCAAAAGTCAGACGACCACAGACGTGCTCTTTAAAAAACTTTTCATAATGTTTTGTTTGCGTGTTGACTGAAACGAGACAAATACGGGGAAAAGGCATGACAATTTAACCCTTTCCAATCACCATGTCTGTTCGACAAGGTGATTAGACTGAAAGTCACTGTGAAATAAATGTCACTGTATTCCTTCATTTTCTGGATTGTTATACACATTAAACAAAGTGCAACATTTGCGTGGTTATAACTGCTCCCTACTAAACTCCAGTAAGCAGTACTCACAATTTAGAAATGCTCTGTTACGAGTAAAAAGGCCTGTGTTCAGGCTTCAGGCTGTGTTCAGGTTCTACTTGAGTGAAAGTACAAAGGTCTTGACATCAATGTATGTTTTGTAATAATAATCTAAATCTACAAAGTAACCAGTAACGAAAGTGTTCAAATAATTGTAGTGAGCAAAAAGTACAAGATTTGCCTCTGAGATATAGTGGGGTAGAAGTATAAAGTATTAAAATACATATACTTTTCGTAGTAAACATAGTGAACAAGTGAAAGCACCTCAAAATTGTACCTGAGGTACAAAACCACTTAAGCCCCAGCATCCGTATTGTGGGGAAAACAGAAAGGACACTAGCATAGAGCCCTGAGGGACTCCACTCAAACATACGGGGTTTATGTGTTACAGTACTTGAGGAAAATGTACACCGTTACTTTCCCCCAACTGCTAAACACAGTGACAGTGGCTGTGTCTGTGTCACAGTGTACTGTAGCTGTACAGTGACCTAAAGTAATACACTAGTCTGCACCAATACAGTCATCATCATGACCAAACATCATATATTCATAAATCCCATCAACAACCAATTTCCTACTCAGCTTTGGTTGGAGTGTTGTGATTACAAGAGGTTGCAGAGGTCTTTCACTCTCAGAGAGAGAGTGAGAGAGAGAGACAGACATAGAGAGAGAGGAGGAGGAGTGTGTGCATGCGCGTGCGAATGTGTCTGTGTCTGTGTCTGTGTCTGTGTGTGTGTGTGTGTGTGTGTGTGTGTGTGTGTGTGTGTGTGTGTGTGTGTGTGTGTGTGTGTGTGGGGTGTTCTCGTGATGTTGGGTAGCATGCTATCCCTCTATAATTTAATCACATTCGGCTGTCTCCCTGTCCTCAGCTCGCACAGCAAAGCACATCAGTCGCTGTGGTGGCACAAACACACGCACGCACGCACGCACGCACGCACGCACGCACGCACGCACGCACACACACACACACACACACACACACACACACACACACACACACACACACACACACACACACACACACACACACACACACACACACACACACACACACACACACACACACACACACACACACACACACAGACTCTGTCTCTTTTAGCACAGCAACATTCTGGTGTCCTGAAAGGCATGACATCTCCCTTCCTCCAGTCCTGGGCTAACGTCCCATGCAGAGGAAAAACGTCAGCCCAGTCACCCGGCATGCCCTGCTGGCCGTCCCCTGTACACAGTAAAATCCCAGAGTGTTTCTTTAATCTGAACTGTAATAATATACAAGTCAAGAGTTAAGACACTCTCAGGGGCCTTTGCCACGTCTGTCAACACAACCCTATATAATATGACATGATGAAGTGATGTTTGACTAAAGCAAAAGGGTTACCAGTCCTGTGGTGTGACTGTAAACACATGAATAATATTTTGGGGTTCAAATTTCAATGCGAGGTGCAAAGAGTAACGGAGAAGGAGGCTCATGATTGCAGCTTGTGTCAGTACTCAGTACCCCTCTCTGTCTCATAATCATTTCATGGTAATACTATATAAGAGCCGATATTATACGGAATCAATAAAAGCGATGACTTCCAGATAGCAGAGTGAAAAGCACTGTGTGTGGGAGGGTGGTGTAAAATAAACCTTTGTGGATCTTTTTCTAAATCCGAACTCAGAACCACTTTTGAAGATTATTGACCTTCGTTCGACGGCCGCGTGGTTTTTCCTTCCTGGCAGGGGGGTATGGTTGCTGTCGGGTGGGAACCTTGTATCTCCAAAAACTGTTCCTTTTTTATTATTATTAAAAAACAGACATGAAATAATGAAAATAGCAGATCTACAATGTGAGTTTGTAGATCGGCTATTTTCGCTACTTTAGCCTGAACCCTTGTGCGACGGCATTAAGGGATGAAAAAAAAAACATGACAAAGTTGAAACGTAGAGATACAAGGTTTCTGCCCAACAGTGACGATATGATGTTGTCTTTACACAAATATCACCACGTTGCCAGATGTCATGAAATGTCTCCATTGTTTTCCGCAGACGCCGGAAACATTCATTGTGACATATTTTTGGTTGAGGGAAAAGTAGACAGAAGTCGCCCGTTGCTGTTATCAGAGTTTTGTTTTGTCCTGACACCGGGGAACATGTTGCAGCGCATCTGTCTTCTGCTGCAAGTGCATACGCCACCCACGGGAGCACGCGTGCGTGCGCGCACGCACGCACGCACGCACGCACGCACGCACGCGCACACACACACACACACACACACACACACACACACACACACACACACACACACACACACACACACACACACACACACACACACACACACACACACACACACACACACACGACAAATCCAACTGCATGTTTTGTTTTTTAAGACAAACGAGAAGAATGTGTGCAGGATGTTGGCTAATACACCCCAAAGGGACAAGACAAGTGTGTATGTGTGTGTTTACGCAGGTGCGTGTGTGTGTGTGTGTGTGTGTGTGTGTGTGTGTGTGTGTGTGTGTGTGTGTGTGTGTGTGTGTGTGTGTGTGTGTGTGTGTGTGTGTGTGTGTGTGCACGCACGCGTGCCTGTGAATGCTCAAGTGTGTCATTTGCGAATTTATTCTGTGTGTGTATTCATGTGTGTGTTTCTGTATGCACAAAATCTCAACCAGACCTCGCTTTAATTGGAGTTGGGCAAACACCACTCTTCTGCAACTTCTCGCTTCTCCTCTCTCAATATCTTCTACCGTCTCCCTATTCTCTACTGCTCCTAATTGTTTTCTGGCAGGCAGAGAGGGAACCGTCTACTCCTGGATGCCAAGTTTATCTTGTTACCTTACACATTCGAGAGTGACAGCAAATCTCACACCTCACATAATGCGAGAGACTGCACCGAAATTCTCCATGGTTCATTTCATGGCAACAAAAAAAAACAACACAAATATATTTTACATTGTGAAAATACGTAACACCGCATGTAATAAGTGCAGCCTAATACTTGTGAAAAGTGTCACTACAGATACCAAAAAAAATTATACATTCAGATTGTGAAAAGTGAATTAAGATTATCCACCGATAATTCTTTGGAAGCATGCCCTGTTTTCTAATACAGTAGAGGTTTTGTTTTGCAGCATCCCGCATTGAAAGAGAGAAAGTCACTGAGCCAACAAACTTTTTTTAATAGAGTGACAATTCCAAATGCATGCTGCCACAGTACCTCTATGAGGTAAGAACTCCATGATCCATATCAGACCAAACAGTATTCACAATGCACAAAAACATCACGATTATCTGTCAGGACATTCAGCAACGAAAAGCAACCCAGAACAATGCTT
>NC_139957.1:10911988-10928358 GCF_963454915.1 Gymnoscopelus microlampas
GTGTGTGTGTGCGTGTGTGTGTGTGCGCGCGCACACGCGCGTGCTGGGGGGACATGTGAGGCATGCAGAATGTATGCGGTGCTAGATTTAGACCAGAGAACGCGAGAAACCCGTGAAACATTTTTCGCGGTTCACTCCGCGAAGCCGCCCAGAGCGAGCTCGCGCTCCCCTTCCTGGATCGGTGCACATTATCTTATTTGGCCCCCGGGTTCGGACAGGGAGGGCGGAAGTGACATCACAGGCTCAGCCGTGGCGTTAATTGAGGCGTTTATTTATTTATTTCCCTCCCATCTCGGTTTTGAGGTTGGTTGAGCAACAAAATAATACGGGCAAAGACGATGAAGGATATCTTGAAACAGGCTGGTCGTGTCCAATGTTGCCTGTGACGAGTGTCACTAACGCAAGCCCCCCCCCACCCACCCATCCACCCAAATACGAGACAATATTTACAATATAATCATGCTCTGCCATAGAGGGGGGTGACATTCATAGGCACTCTAGTGTGAATGGAAACGGGAATAACAACACGGCGATTTGCATATTTACCCAGATATGCAAACGCAGGGAATGCTAATTCGGTCCCTGAGACATCATCATAATTAGATTATAAATTAGATTCATTTCTTACCGGACAGAGGTGCTAATTCATTCATTTTCTGCTAGTGCATGGTGAGATTGACTGAGTCGCCTCCGTCGGGGTGAGAATGCAGCAGCCGACCTATTGGGCAAATAAACAAAACAAAAAATAAAATAATTAATACAAAATAAAAAATAAACTGAATGTTGGATACTTTTGGAAAAGATTCATTTGGCAGCGATATCTAATAACGCATTCAAATCAATTCATTTCTTTCCTCTTAACCCATTAAGACCGAGAACACATTTGTGTCATTTTAGATTTTAGCTATAAGCATTATTTTATACTTTAGCAGATATACAAGCTTGCAGATCTGCTATAAGCCCCCCCCATCTCAAGATATTCAGTTCCAGGGACCCCCAGAAGCAAAGATTTGAGTTACAAATGTCCGCTTGAAAAAATATATATTCAAATATTTGCACAAAATGTTCAATTTAAAAAAATACTAATAGCAGATTTACAAGCTCATGAGCTTGTAGATCTGCTATTTTTGAATAGCCCAGAAAAAATCTTAAAATGACACAGACGCATCCCCGGTCTTAACGGGTTAAATATTCAAGAGAACATTCAGAGATATATATCTAGGTTTTGCTGTTCCATCCCCAGCCGTACATGTGCCAAGGCACACTCTTTTGATCCTCCCCACAACAGTAAACACATCAAATGCCACGGAGCCTGCATTTTGCACAACCAACAAGCGTTGCCTCTCTCCAACAATGCTGCCAGGCAGCCGAGGGAGGCATGATAAGTACTCCGGTGGGTTGGGACAGGGGATGCCCCGGGGGCGTTCAATATTAGCAATTTCAAATTCCTATTTGGCTATGTTAATGCCAATCAAGCACAATTAATTTACTCTGCATTCTTAACCCATTTAGACCGGGAAAGAATCACGTGTCATTTTTGGATTTCTTTGGCTATTAAAAAATAGCAGACATACAAGCTGCGCTATGACCTTGTAGATCTGCTATTTTTCTTTTTTAATCGTGAAAATGTGTGCAAATCTTAGATTTTTTTTAAAGCGAACATTTTAACTCAAATCTTTTCTTTTGGGGATTCAACAAATATCTTCTAAATCCTAAGAAAAACGTATGTTGCTATAATATCAGTGGTTCTCAAACGTTTTCATGTCAAGGACCCCCAAAATGATATGTATTTGGCCGCGGACCCCCATCTCAAAATATGTTGTTCCAGGGACCCCCCAGAAGCAAAGATTTGAGTTACAAATGTTCGCTTTAAAAATAAATATGTTCAAAGATTTGCACACATTTTCATGATTTTTCAAAAATATCAGATCTACAAGCTCATAGCGTGGCACTCGGTGCCGCGCTATGAGATTGTAGATCTGATATTTTTGAATAGCCAAAGAAATCTAAAAATGACACACAGATGCGTTCCCGGTCTTAATGGGTTAAACAAATAAACAAAAGGGAGATTTGGGCAAAAATACTAAGGGGGGGGTTGGGGCGTGCTGCTGGGCGAGATTTAATAAGTGTCGCTATGTAGCGGTAGCCTATCTCTGCATCTCTAAATTAATGTTTATTTACTGAATTGTCGAAGACGAATATTATGAGATGCGTTGTTTGTATTGGAATTCCCCTGGTCGTGTATGTGTCTGAAAGTCAAACTTGAGACGTGGTGGAAAAACAAGTCCTCTCCTACTCAGGCATGCAGCGGCTGTTTTCAAGAACGGTCTTGTTGTCTGTGGCGACGCGTTGTTAGCTTGTAGATTAGTTCTTCTTGGCAAGCTTACACTGTCGTACTATCGAGTAGCCTATAAATTAGGGCTGTAGTTCAGCTGCCTCAATGAGCTTCCTTCCAGCCACTACGGTGAGACTGAAGACGACAGTGCTGCTGGACAGCTCCTAGTGCTGAATGACAGGACAGTGCTGCTGGACAGCTCCTGGTGCTGAATGATAGACAGATTGGTGTACAGCAAGGGTTCTCAAACCTTTCAGGCCGCGACCCCCCAAAATAATCATATTTGAACTCGAGACCCCTCAAAAATGATCAGATTTGAACTGGGGACCCCCAAAAAAATAATCCTATTTGAACTGGGGACCCCCCACCCTGACAAGCACTTGGAATTGTAGGCATTACATTTAGTTTGACTGTAACTGTAATATTGTAATATTTGACAATTTGGTATTAAAAAGGTCAAGTCATTAAATTAAATTGTAACTTTTAAAATGCACAGATACCCTGTATATGCTTATACTGTATGTTGGTTTGTTTACTGTTGAGTGAGAAAACAATGTTGCACATTGTTGCTAATCATCTGGGGACCCAACAATGTTGCTAATCATCTGGGGACCCCCCAAAATAAGTATTTGGCCGAGGACCACCATCTGAAAATATTTTGTCACAGGGATCCCCATAGAAGATTTGTTGTTTTGATTTGTTCGATTTTGTTTTGGTCTATATTTTAGAAAATAGCCATTCTACAAGCTTAAAATGCTTTGCATCGCAACATGTTGTAGATAGGCCATTTTCAAATAGTCATGTATGGTATGATATAGGGTTAAAGTGGTTCAACTTATTTTGATAATATAGGCCAGTTGTTCTCAAAGTGGGGTCCTATTTGAAAATAGTCCATGATCTACACACTCACAACGTGTTGTGAGCTTGTAGATCTGCTATTTAAAAAATAATCTTGTATTTTTGAAGGACCCCTGGAGGTCCACAGACCCCGGTCGGAGAACCACGCCTACCATAGCCGATCAACAAGCCCACACACATCAATGATGGAGAGAGAGAGAAGAAAGACACACACACACACACACACACACACACACACACACACACACACACACACACACACACACACACACACACACACACACACACACACACACACAGAGAGAGAGAGAGAGAGAGAGAGAGAGAGAGAGCAACATAGAAACAGAAACACACACACACACACACACACACACACACACACACACACACACACACACACACACACACACAGAGAGAGAGAGAGAGAGAGAGAGAGAGAGAGAGAGAGAGAGAGAGAAAGAAAGACACGCACAGACACAGAGAGAGAGAGAGAGAGAGAGAGAGAGAGACACGCACACGTCACACGCCCAGACAGAGAGAGAGAGAGAGAGAGAGAGAGAGAGAGAGAGAGAGAGAGAGCGCGCGAGACACACACACACACACACACACACACACACACACACACACACACACACAGAAAGAGAGAGAGAGAGAGAGAGAGAGAGAAACACGACATAAATCTATCCCAGCAGCAGGAGCCTAGCAGTAATCCCGCCAAAGTGTGTTTTCATTGATGTATGTAAAATAGTCGATTTCAAAATGAATTCTTATAAATTACACAAAACTGTCAATTCTCAAAATGATAGTCTTGTCAACCGTTCTGTTGACTCATAAGAGACTCATTAAGAGAGAACTGCCAGAGAAATCCTTCTTCAGTTCTTTTTAGCGAAGGTTCCACCACTGTATATTACTACAAAATCCAGCCATGTCTGCTTACTTACCTCTTTTTAAAATGTGTTTTCAGGGTAATTGTTGCTCGTTTTCTCGACGCACCTGTTTCGAGTTGGTAACTAATTACCAGCGGGAGTTTCTAGGCGGCTTGGACAGATCATTGAGTTTCTAGAGGGCGGGGCAGATCATAGAGTTTGTATGGGGCCGGGCGGATCGATTTGTTTGCTAAAAGTTGCTAAAGGTTGTTGTGGTGTGTCATTGCGCGATGACGTCAGAACTGACGTGACAATCTGGCAGTGGTGGAAAAAGTACTCAAATTCTTTACTTAAGTAAAAGTACCAATACTGCAATATAGAAATACTCTGTTACAAGTAAAAGTCCAGAATTAAAAATGTACTTGAGTTATACAAAAGTATTGGCAGCAACATGTACTTAAAGTACCAAAAGTAAAAGTACTAAAATATTTGAAAATAGCAGATCTACAAGCTCACAACGCGTCGCGATGCGACGCGTTGTGAGCTTGTAGAGCTTGAGAATACTCAAGTAAAGTACAAATACTAACAAATACAAATCTTGAGAATACTCAAGTACAAATACCTCAAAATTGTACTTAAGTAAATGTACTTAGTTACTTTCCACCACTGCAATCTGGGCTGGGCGAAAATGTGATATGAATAGTTTGTTTACATGTTTTATTTGTTAAAGTATTTTAGCCACTCTTAAAGAAGTTGCTAAAAATTAAAAAGTAGCAAAATGTCAGTCCAATGTTCACTGGCAGCCTTTTATCCTCAGCTGGAGGCAATCAGTCTGGAGGACTCCACCATATCAGAGGGTATATTAAAGAACATACAAAACACATTTATACCTTATGAAATCATATTAACCCATAAGACCTGAGGCCGATTCAGTTTTCTGAAAAACGTACGTTGCTATAATCAGTGGTGCTCAAACATTTTCATGTCAAGGACCCCCGAAAATTAGATGTATTTGGCCGCGGACCCCCATCTCAAAATATTTTGTTCAAGGGACCCCCGAAGCAAATATTTTAGTTCAGAATTTCGCTTTTAAAAAATGCATTTATTCAAAAGATTTTTCAAGATTTTCCAAAAATAGCAGATCTACAAGTTCATCACGCGTCATGGTATGAGCGTGTAGATCTTCTATTTTTGAATAGCCAAAGTATAAAAAGTGAAATTTGTTACACAGATGCTATCCCATTTTGAATGAGTTAAAACTCCATGAATTATGCAACTAATGATTCCTTCTTCACAATACTACAACATTACACATCTTGCAGGTAAATACATATTGCACATATTGCACTTGCCCATCATGACTATCACCAAACATGTCAGTCTCCACAGGTGGAACTAGTTGGCTGAGTGGCCAGCTCAGCTGGACAGGAAGCAACAAAAGATGTTCAGTTAAAATGTACACAAACAATAAACGATAAAATCATGACTGCGTTTCTTTACTGTGCAAATTACGGCGTGCAAATACCTACAGTAAAGTGCCAATATGCTGCGCAAATATAAATCAATAAATAAGGGTTACATTACATGCAACGTGCAAACATAAGTAACAGTAAATTAAAATTAGGTGAAAGCTTTAAATGTTATAGGACTTTGCACTTTTGAACCATTAGTAGGCTACTCAGGAAATCAGCATATCATCATAAGAACTCAAAGTAGAAACCAAGAGATGGCATCGCGGTAAACCAGCCATTCATAGCCCTGATGTATTATGCACATGCACGTGTGCACACACACACACGCACACGCACACGCACACGCACACGCACACGCACACGCACACACACACACGCACACACACGCACACACATGCACACACACACACACACACACACACACACACACACACACACACACACACACACACACACACACACACACACACACACACACACACACACACACACACACACACACAATCACACACAATCACACAATCACAAATACACAGACAAGAGGGGTCACCCAGAAGAGATGGAGAGAGGAAGAGAGCCATAAATAGAGTGAGAGAGATGGAAGGGAGAGAGACATAGAGGAGGGCGGGGGCGGCAGGGGGGAGGGGGGCATGAAGGACGCCCCCTCAGCCACAGGAGGGCTAGCGGGGAACACAGAATGCAGAAGAAGAGATATCTCCCCATATAGAAGAAACTCCTCTTACTTACTCAGCCATTTGTAACCCAGAGAGTGTACAGACATTTGTATGCTCTGCAAAGTTAAATGACCACTGAGGATGTTAGTGCAGCATTGTTGTGTTCAGGGAGAGAGAGAGGGGGCTTGTTGTACGGTGGGACTGCAGCAGGGATAGGGGGGAGACGGGAGAGAGAGGGAGTCTCTGTGTCTCTGTGTGTGTGCATGTCTAGTGTCTCTGAGAGAGAGAGAGAGAGAGAGAGAGAGAGAGAGAGAGAGAGAGAGAGAGAGAGAGAGAGAGAGAGAGAGAGGGACTTGTGTCTCTAGGATGGGATGACAAATGCGCCAGACATGAAAGACTAGAGCATGCACAGACCCTCAGGGAGACAATCTACCTGTGTGGACACACACACACACACACACACACACACACACACACACACACACACACACACACACACACACACACACACACACACACACACACACACACACACACACACACACACACACACACACACACACACACACACACAGTCAGGAACACACCAAACACAAGTACACGCATACTATTTATACACACACAATGCATGCACATACTGAATGCTTGCACACTCACTCATAAACATGCAAAAACATGCATGCATAATCATTGCAACCACATGCGTGCGTGCGTGCGCGTGTGTGCAGGCATGCAATGATGGCATGTAAAGATGTTTGGAGGCTCAAACACACACAATTCCTCCCTCTCTCTCTCACACGCACGCACGCACGCACGCACGCACGCACGCACGCACGCACGCACGCACGCACGCACGCACGCACGCACGCACGCACGCACACACACACACACACACACACACACACACACACACACACACACACACACACACACGTTTCCAAATTCAAAAGCACTCACATGAGAACAAAGGCATGGCACGGGAATAAACAAGAGGCCATACATAAACATTACATACATGCATTATGCAGAAACATGCACACATACAAGCCCCATGCATACACACGCCATAACACACACAAACACACATTCAAGCCCCACACACGCCATAATAACGCACACAAACACACTCTTACTGTATAAGTTCACATATCATTTCTCACTTTCAGTCTCCCCTTCCCTTCCCTGCTCTCTCTCTCTCTCTCTCTCTCTCTCTCTCTCTCTCTCTCATGTATCTCTGTATCTCTCCCCCTCTCATCCACTCCCCCATCGACCCCTCCCTCTTTACCTCTCCTTAATCCCCTTCCCTTTCTTTCTCTCTCTCTTTCTCTCTCTCTCACCCCTCTCATCCTCTCCCCCATCGACCCCTCTCTCTTTACCTCTCCTCAAACCCGTCTCCTTCTCCTTTTCTCTCTCCCCCTGCCCCCCCCCCCCCCCCCCCCCCAGCTCCAAATCCATGGCACATGACCTTCTGTGGGACAGATAAAGAATGTGCTTATCAGTCATGCAAATGAGGCTGAATTCATTTTCCACAACAGATGGCCCCATAGATAATGATGATGGAGGAGAGAAAATTAAATGTCTCTCCGCTCGGTGACCATGGCAACCGCGCCTCTGCGGCGTAATATCAATAATAAGTGCGCCGCATAATAAGGTTGTCAGTCCTCTGAATGAAAGAAGGGAAGAAGAAAAAAAAAACATGGCCGAGCCACGACGGGACAGCCGAGCGAGAGTCTCTCCAAAGTTTTATGTTTTCAGTGCAGAGGTGGTTCGGACTCCATGTGGATGCGACTCCCTCTTTCTTTGGTGTTTCGCCAAGGTGGGCGTGGTTATCATGCCTAAACCCTAATTCCTTTATTCTCACAAACACTATGCCTGACCCTAACCTTAACCCTAACCTCACAGAAACTACGCCTAAACCTACTGTAACCCTAACCTCACAAACACCATGCCTAAACATAACCTTAACCTTAACCTGACTGCCTCTTGACTTGCTGTTTTTGTTTGTTTGTTTTTTTCAAGGAGAGAAGCTTCTTTCATAACATTCTAACCTTTAACGACTTAAACCCTATATGAATCATTGACCATGATCCCCCAGGGGTCTATACTGTATGTGGTCCCCTTCCTTGTTTCCCTCTACACATACTGTAAGTCACTTCAGACCCATGTCAATAGAAGAACATAGGGTTTGAGGGGGTATAGGCTGATTTTGTAGTTTTCCAGCTCAGGTTAAAAAACTACAGCAGATTAAAAACTTGGCAGACTAGCAAGCAACACGGCTGCACCAAACAAATTAACAATGACTGTGTTAGATTTTCATAGGTGTGTCCAGAGCCAAGAGCATGCCAATGTGCAAGCATGATATACAGTATTGACGCTCCTAAAATCTAACACACTCATTATTAATTTGATTAGCTGCAGCTGTGTTGCTTACATCACTGCGTACTATAAGGTCAGTGTTATACAGCCTGCCATGCTTGTAGCCTGATGTATCGTTTTTCACCTGAAGTGGAAAACAAACTACCGTACACAATCAGCCTAGGGCAGGGGTCTTCAACAGGGGGTACAGGAGCCCCAGGGGGTCCTCAGAGTTACTACAGGGGGGCCGCCAAATCTTTGTGTGATATGATATTTATTTTGACTTTAACCACTTGAACGCTAGCATCCCTTTTCTGAGGAGAACTTTAGCCAAAAATAGCAGATCTACAAGCTCACAACGCCTGGCTCTCAGCTAGGGGGTCGTTGGCCTGAAAAACTTTGAAGACCCCTGGCCTAGTGTGTTGTTCCCCTGTAAGTGGTTAAAAAGCATCCGGATTCTGTGCTGCCCTCAGGTGGTCGTAGAGAGTGGGGCAAAGCAGAATTACCCCCCCCCGTCCCCCTGTCCCCCCATGGTGTGGTGGAGCATAGGAATAGGTAATAGGTTTATTATTGTCATTGTTCACAGAGACAAATACAAGTTACAATGAAATGTCACAGGTACGAGTACAAGTTGCAACAAAATTGCGTTCTTATAGTTCTTGGGGCATGGAGAAGCAGGCTGTTGCAGGATCATAAGTGGAGGTTTTGGATTCCATGGCTGCACTGGTAGGTCAAGAGTGCATTTTATATCGTCTCAGTTTGGTGTGCAACTCAAAATGTCCAAAACTGTTACTTTTCAGTATTCAAATTCAAAAGTATCAAAAATAGCAGATAGCACAATGTGGATCTGCTATTTTTTCATACTTTTGTGTGACGCTGTAGTATAATCAATAGTTTTGTAATTATACGTCCAAATTTGAATACGGGTTTACTTGTGACAAATTTCTACGCCGTGGTATTTATACTTTTACCTGAGTAAAAATGATCTGAGTACTTCTTCCACCACTGCCTGTACAGTGTAAATGCACAGGTGCAATAGGGTGGGACAGCACTCCATGACAACGACGACAGTTGTGTTATCGATCCCAGAGAAAGAGAGGCTCATAATCCATATTGTTGCTGTCGGGCAGAAACCTCTTATCGCCATATTCTAACTTTTTGTGTTTTGTCGTAAATTATCGGCCTACTTGATCATACTACAGCGTCACACAAAAGCATTGAAAGTAGCAGATCTGCAAGCTCGAAACCGCGTTTCGAGCTTGCAGATCTGCTACTTTTAATGCTTTTGAATTTGCATCCTGAAAAGTAACAGTTTCGGACATATGAGGTTTCCACCCGACAGAGACGATTATGTAACTTAATTTATTGGGGTGTTTGCTGTTCGTTGCCTGTTCATAAGCAAAACAAGTAATGCTGTCGGATCAAATCAGATGACTAGACGGAAACCCGTTGAGGGCAGAGCCAAGAGCGTCCCAACGCTGCTGTGGAGTGCCTCAGGGAGATGTTGAGATAATCAGAAACGTTGACCTCGGGGCTCGCCAGTAGCTGACCAGAAAATGCCTCGTCCACAGAATCCCAACATCCCCCGGTTCGATTACAACTGGAGATCTGACTGGGGACGTGTTATGGAAGCATCATATCTTAAAGCTGCACTACTATGTAACTTTCCTCCTGGATTTGAATCTTGACCCTCAGGTCAAAATCTGTTGTCAGATCCTGTGTCTGGGTGAGACATGACCTTTGACACCTAAATGTCTCAATAGAAGAGCAGGGAGACAAAACACAACCACCCCCAATTGTGTAAGTTATATTGTATTAACATAACTCTACCATAAAGATTGGACAAAATGTCATTTTATTTATAAAAGCAAGTTACATAGTTCTGATTTAAGTTTTTTTTTTTTTACTATTTTGTATCATAGAAGCAATTCCTAACTAACTATAGGAATCCTAGTGCCTTTGACATCTAATTGCCTGTCTTCTGTCTTTCACGTCATGTCTGCGGACTGGGTATGCTGCAAAAATAATTGCTATTTGGGATAAATAAAGTCGTCTGACTCGGAATCTCATATCTGGAAATCCAAGATACTCAATCCGACGTCGACTGAAACTGACTTTCATGTCCGTTACGTAACAACAAAGCCACTTCTTTGCATTTCGCACACGGCTGTTGATTAATCAAATAAACAAACTACAGAGCTAACGACGTCAGACTAGTTATCTTTCATTAAAAACAAAGGAACAACGACTCTGAGCTTACAACTTCAAGTGATGATGAATTAGAGGTGGTGGTGTTGTTTGAAACATTTGCCAGTTGTATCACAAACAGCAGTGTTGGCATATCAAGTACTGATGATGATCCAAAACTCTCAGTGTGTGTGTGTGTGTGTGTGTGTGTGTGTGTGTGTGTGTGTGTGTGTGTGTGTGTGCGTGTGCGTGTGCGTGTGCGTGTGCGTGTGCGTGTGCGTGTGCGTGTGTGTGTGTGCATGCGTCTGTGAGCCTTCCAACAATTAACTGCCGCCTATTGACATTCCTTTCATTTTCTAAAAGTTATACAACTGCAGCCATTATGCTGACTAGCCAGCCAAAGTTATCTAGTCGACGTTATTTTCCGGTTGAATGCAGCTGAAGTAGAACATGGCAGTTAGGACACCCACCAACAGTGTTATCCAAAAGTTAGGACTTTTTATTTGGAATTTTGCCAAGTTAGGATGCTTCTGTAATGCACTTTTGCTATCTAGAGTTAGGAAAGGAAATTGACTTAGTTCTGTTGTTCTGTAATGGGTATTTTCCTAAATTGGGTCCTACCTCAAATTACCATGGTTACTAAACCGTTACAATTTCTGAGTTAGAGGCAAAAGTGGCCTGGTTTCCATACTCTACTGGTTTAACCATGAGGTCCCTATTCTGGCTCAAACATTCTGGGTAAATAGCAGGTTTACAAGCTCACAATCCGTCCCCATGTGACATGGTTATATGCAGTGAAGATGTTTGGTGTAGAAGGAAAAAAGGAGGGGGCATAGTATAGACCCTGTTAGGACTCCGGTCAATGAAGTATATAGGTATGTAAGTGTTTAACTTCGAGCACACATATAAACCCCTGGCATTAGATGCTTGGTCTGGATCAGATATTCCAGAGTTTGACCCAGCTTTTGATTGGAACAAAGTATGGTCCAACATATTGTATCGCTGACCTCCAGAAAACCTGATCAACAGCAAATACATTATAATTCTACAGATAGAGTGTATGATGCCCAGGAAAGTTATTGCTGATCCCATCTGTTACACTGGTTCTAAATGTTCTGTTCAACCTGGGCTTGACACCGATCAAAAAACGAACGCTATTGGCTGGGCTTACGGCAATGAAAATAATTGATTGCTAGGCACTGGAAGCCACCCCCACTACCTCTCCTTTCAGAGTGGGTGTTAACATATTTAGATATTGTGTGCCTTTTAGTTTTCCCCCTTTTATTCTTTTCCCTTCGTCCTTATTGCTGTTTTTATTTCATTTATCGACACTGATTTATGCGTATTATGGCTGGTTATAGTTGTTTGTCCACAAATGTCATAAATTGATCAAAACAAGGGAAAGACTGAGTCAAGATGTGTATTCATTTCAGTTTGACCAAAAGCAGGGATAAAACCTCTCCCCACTGGCAGCGGTGGGGATAGCAAATCCCCCAGCAAATCCATCGAACCCTACTGGGTACATATCTGCTTTCACATACACTATCTGTCATACTGTCTATATAAAATGTATTTCTTCTATTCAACCTGTTTTCTAACTCTTTCCCTTTGCTCTATCCTCTCTCTTCTCATATACTACAAAATGATGGAGTGCACACCCACTGCTGCACACCTGTACAACTGTGACAAACAAAACTGATTCTGATTCTGGTCGTGTATAGGCACGTTTCTGTATGGTGTGGTCTTGCAGGTAGCGGCATGAGCTGTGTCTGGTAACCTACATAACTGACATGAATACTACCGGGTTAAATAATTACACACAGTCATGGAGATGCGAGAAATACCTACTGTAAAAGCAGATTAAACATATTGCTATGCACCTGTGGTTAATACCAGTTGTTCAGGTAGTTTTACTCAGACGTAGGACAAAGTCATTGTTTTGCAAAGTTGTGTCAAGTCACGAGTCATTGGCGTTAAAGTCCAAGTCGAGTTGCAAGTCTTTTTTGATTCAATCAAGTCGAGGCTAAAGTAATAAAATTTGTGAATTGAGTCCAAGTGGAGTCTCGAGTCTACACCTCTGGTTTTACTTTACTATGAACCTAGCCTTTGACAAAGGCTACTAAAGCCCTTTTGAGCAGAGAGACCAACCCGACCGTCGGAGTGGCTTACTTGCTGCATTGATGCCGCAAAAAAAAACTAAAAACTTTCAATTTAGACACAATATATCCACAGCCTCTGCATCCACGGCTTTCCCATTATCACACGCAGCAGGGGAGAAAATGATAGTGCCATTACGCAGCACCAAGTCTACCCCTCAAGAACGATCACGGACACGGGAGTATTCCTTCAGAGCGTTCGCTGTGCGGAGCGCTGGAGACGAAGACCCCACCCCCCCTCCCACCCCCTTTTTACCCCCCCTGCCACCGTTTGCTTAATTACAGAGCTGATTTATTTTCTCCATTACTTCATCTCAGGGCCCCAGCAACACATGGTCCTGAGGAGAACACTGATTATCACACCTAGTATACGGCAGACCGTCATTCATTTCAGAAATTGGGGGAAAGGAGAGAGAGCTAAAATAATTCAAAGAACAGCACAAAGAGAGTGATTTAGGAGAAATTTGCAGATGCCGGAGGAAAAAAGAAAAGTCACCCAAAAGTTGTCCGAAATTATGGGTGACTATTGTTTTCTATGAAACAAATAGTATATTCTACAGGGTAAAATCCTCTGTGTTCGTTTTATTCCAAAGAGTGGAATTAATGGACCCTTATGGGTGCAATTGATTCGACCTGTACATTCTTCGTAGTTAAGCCAACAGAATTTTTCTGTGCACCTTTTGTACCTGAATGTGATAACTTGTGTTTATTTGTTTTTTTGTTATATCATTATTATTATCATTATTTGTATTACAGTTACGGTTGGTTGTGGTCTGTGGGGATAGCCTACATTACATTCTTAATATTTATATTCTATTTTGTAATTGTATTTCTCTGAGTTATTGCACCCTTGGCAAACGCTATAACACCTACACATAAAAGAAGCAATAAAGAGATTTTAAGAAACAAACAGGACAGTCAATTGCTCCTCTCAACTACCCGCCCTTTCATGGCACTGCACAAAGAACCATTCAGCCCTTCAGTTCTGTGGCCTGTATTCTTCTGTATTTATTCTTGTTCTACAGTAGCTCTTAAACACGCACGGCACGCACACAAGCACACGCACACGCACAAACACACATAAGCGTGCATGCAAGCACACACGTTTGTATTGCTACACTTGTGAGGACATCAATATTTTAGGACGGCCCCAACCTGAATCTTTTCCTAATTGCAAGCCTAACTGTAACCAAAAAATCTGGTCCTCACAATGTCTATTTCTGAAATTCTACTATACTTGTAGGGACATTTGTGTGCACGCACGCACGCACGCACGCACGCACGCACGCACACACGCACGCACGCACGCACACACGCACGCACGCACACACACACACACACACACACACACACACACACACACACACTGCACCCTCGCTCCCTCTTTCAGGGAGACCTTTTCTCTTGACAGTTTTATTTTGGTCCAGAGAACAGTTGGGAGGGTGGGGGGGGGGGGGGGGGGTGGGGGTTGGCAGTACAGTAACTTTCGTTCACTTTGTGTTCGGGGGTCCGGTCGTTTTGGGGGAAAGGAGGGGCGGGGCTGCGTTAAGGGGGGTTGCAGTGTGTTGCTGCTCTGTTGGAGGTTGAGTTTGATGCTGACTGCAGGGTGAAGGATGGCTGCTGGGAAATGGAGGGTTCGGTACACTGTACAATGTGTTAATCTAACTCTGACAAGAGTTTTAACTGTCAGAGTTACAAATGAATGAATTAACACTGACAATTTGACCGTGTAAGTGTGTGTGTGTGTGTGTGTGTGTGTGTGTGTGTGTTTGTGTGCGCATGCGTGCGCGTGTGTGTGTGTGTGTGTGTGTGTGTGTGTGTGTGTGTGTGTGTGTGTGTGTGTGTGTGTGTGTGTGTGTGTGTGTGTGTGTGTGTGTGTGTGTGTGTGTGACTTTACAGCTCACTTTCTAATCTTTTGTCAGCAGCTTGTTTGTTTTGCCTTCCTTTTCCCTTCTTTAGGTAATTCTCTGTAGTATATTAGCATTTGTTACATTACATTATTACATTACAGTCATTTAGCAGACGCTTTTATCCAAAGCGACTTACAATAAGTGTATTCAACATAGGTAGGGAACGAAACTACTAATCACCAGAGGTCTTAAGTGTATTTCCTGTAAAAACAAGCAACCAAGAGTATACCTAGCGCTAAGGTAGAAGTGCAATATATCAGCTATCTACTTTCAAGCACATGAGATAAAATAGCCAAATCAAATGAGCACGAGCTAATCAATCCAATACAGCAATAGTTCCTAAACTAGTTAACAACAAGTAGGCCAGGCAAAGAGGAAGGGTAGTGTTTCCTGAAGAGGTGGGTTTTCAGCCTGCGGCGAAAGATGGGCAGTGACTGTCCTGACATCAGTGGGAAGTTCATTCCACCACTGTGGGGCCAGAACAGAAAAAAGTCGTGACCGTGTCGATCGACCAGAAGGACCGTTGAGTGGCGGGGGAGTCAGTCGCCCCTTGGTGGCCGACCGGAGTGGTCGGGAAGGGTTGTGGGCATTGACCAATACCCGGAGGTAAGAGGGAGCTGTTCCTTTCACTGCCCTATAGGCTAGCACCAGTGTTTTAAACTGAATGCGAGCCGCTACGGGGAGCCAGTGCAGGGAACGGAGAAGGATAGTTGTGTGAGAGAACTTGGGGCGGTTGAACACCAGACGAGCCGCAGCTTTCTGAACAAGCTCCAGGGGTCTGATGGCAGATGCCGGAGCGCCAGCCAGGAGGGAGTTGCAGTAGTCCAGGCGGGAGATGACAAGAGCCTGGATGAGCACCTGGGCTGCCTTCTCCGTGAGGAAGGGCCGAATTCTCCTGATGTTGTAGAGGAGGAATCTGCAGGACCGTGTCACTGATGCGATGTTAGCCGAGAACGACAGTTGATCGTCCAGGGTCACACCCAGATTCTTCGCAGTCCGAGTTGACGTCACCACAGCGTTCTCAATGGTGATGGCCATGTCTCGGTGAGGACAGCCCTTCCCCGGGATGAACATCAGCTCGGTCTTGTCCAGGTTGAGCTTCAGGTGGTTCGTCGACATCCACTCCGAGATGTCAGCCAGGCAAGCAGCAATGCGTGCCTCCACTTGTGTGTCAGAGGGGGGGAATGAGAGGATCAGCTGGGTGTCATCGGCATAGCAGTGGTAGGAAAAGCCATGGGAGCGGATGACAGCACCAAGAGATGTAGTGTTGACATCTTAATGGAGTGCTTTAGAAATCACATTTCAACCAAAACAAACCAATGTTCTTCCCTCTCTCTCTCAGTCTTACTCCTTCGCCCTGACCCCTCATCTCTCTGCCTCCCTATAGCCTTGTTTTGCACTCTCACCCTCCTCCTCACTACCTGCGAGTGCACTCGTCCGTGTGTGTGTGTGTGTGTGTGTGTGTGTGTGTGTGTGTGTGTGTGTGTGTGTGTGTGTGTGTGTGTGTGTGTGTGTGTGTGTGTGTGTGTGTGTGTGTGTGTGTGTGTGTGTGAAAGG
>NC_139957.1:10928558-10931058 GCF_963454915.1 Gymnoscopelus microlampas
AGAGAGAGAGAGAGAGAGAGAGAGAGAGAGAGAGAGAGAGAGAGAGAGAGAGAGAGAGAGGAGAGGAGAGGAGAGGAGAGGAGAGGAGAGGAGAGATCCACAGTGAGGTAACTCTGAAGGCCAGGCTGTCCTACTTTAACCGCTGATGTAAATAATGCATCCCACGGCTGAAGGACCACACACACGCACAGCGCTCGCGCACGCACACGCACACGCACACGCACACGCACACGCACACGCACGCGCACGCGCACGCACATGCACACGCACACGCACACACACACACACACACACACACACACACACCACACACACACACACACACACACACACTCACCAGAAGAACATTTCACCCAAACGTTGAGTCAGACTTGGTACAGAATCCTCCTGATACTTATCAGAGTTCAGTGTAGCTCAGTATACACAGGGTCCAGTTCACACATTCTCTGTATGGCTGTCCTTGCTTCTCATGAATACAGTGTGTGTGTGTGGTGTGTGTGGTGTGTGTGTGTGTGTGTGTGTGTGTGTGTGTGTGTGTGTGTGTGTGTGTGTGTGTGTGTGTGTGTGTGTGTGTGTGTGTGTGTGTGTGTGTGTGTGTGTGTGTCTTTATTTAGACACCTGCCCCAACTTCCCATTAACCTTGAGAATACAGACATGTAAGACAGGAAGGTGTGAGAGAGAGAGAGAGAGAGAGAGAGAGAGAGAGAGAGAGAGAGAGAGAGAGAGAGAGAGAGAGAGAGAGAGAGAGAGAGAGAGAGAGAGTGTGAAGGAGAGAGCAACAGAGAGGGAATTAGAGACAGTGATACAGAGTGAGAGTAAAAATTACTGGCAACATGTCTGCCAACTGCCAGTCCTGCTAATCTTCTTCTTATCCTTATCCTCTCATCCTCTCATCTTCTCATCCTCTCATCCTCTCAATATCATCCTCTCATCTTCTCAACCTCTCATAATTACCATTCTCACACATCATTCTTTCATCCTCTGTTCATTTCATCCTCATCCTCTGATCATGTGATTCCCTCATCCACTCATCATCTCGCTGCCTCCCATCCTCATCTTCCCATCCTCATTCTCTCACCCTCATATTCCCATCCTCATCCTCTCATCCTCATCCTCCCATCCTCTCTCCTCTCCTGACCAAAGGCCCCCTCTTTCCTCTGCTTGCCCAACTCAATTCAATTCAAGGGAGCTTTATTGGCATGAGAAAACATACATTCACATTGCCAAAGCAAGTGTCAAAATATAATACAAACAGTTGAACATGGGTAAAGTATGTACGGTAATGTTGGAGGGGGTACAGCATTGTGTTAAACAGAGCCATGTCACATTGCGTCGTTATATTTACAGGGTATAATGCTTTTTGAGACAAATAGCAGCAATATTTTGCAGTCACTTTGGGACACATAGCAGCATTTTTTCTCAAAACTATTTAAATAGTATACCAAAAAAAAGCCTCAGATTTAAAATGCGTTTGCAGCTCTCTTTATATGTGCAGTAGGTCTAGAGGTCTACTCGGTACAGATAGTGTTTATATGTGCAGTAGGTCTAGAGGTCTACTCGGTACAGATAGTGTTGATATGTGCAGTAGGTCTAGAGGTCTACTCGGTACAGATAGTGTTTATATGTGCAGTAGGTCTAGAGGTCTACTCGGTACAGATAGTGTTTATATGTGCAGTAGGTCTAGAGGTCTACTCGGTACAGATAGTGTTTATATGTGCAGTAGGTCTAGAGGTCTACTCGGTACAGATAGTGTTTATATGTGCAGTAGGTCTAGAGGTCTACTCGGTACAGATAGTGTTTGTATGTGCAGTAGGTCTAGAGGTCTACTCGGTACAGATAGTGTTTATATGTGCAGTAGGTCTAGAGGTCTACTCAGTACAGATAGTGTTTATATGTGCAGTAGGTCTAGAGGTCTACTTTCTTTGGACACTAAATGGTTAGTAGTCCTTAGGGTGGTTGTATTCCATTGGCTAACCTTCTTTTATCGCAACTGTTCACAAATCTTGCTGCTGTGTTCGCACATTGTTGCATTTCTCCCAGTAGGTATGGGGAGCTTTTTGTCGTTGGTCATGTTTTTAAACCCACTTTGGGTGAATGTAATCTGTGGGAAGTATGTGTCTCTGATGTCGTGGTATAGTGGGCAACTCATCTCTCTCTCTCTCTCCCTCTCTCTCCCGCCTCACTGCAGATCTCCATCTTCCTCTCTGCTTACGCGTACATCCATCCTTCCTGCCTCACGGCTTTATTTCTCCCTCTCTTCCCTTTCATCCCTCCATTTCCCGTCTTCCCACATCCCCTCCATCCCCCTCTTTTTATACCTCCATATCCACTCCCTCGTTCTTCCCCTTGCTTAATTCCTAGCTTCCTTCCCTATAACTTCACCGCTCTCTTATCACCTCTCTCTCTCTCTCTCTCTCTCTCTCTCTCTCTCTCTCTCTCTGTCTCTCTTCATCCCTCTCTCCGTTCTGTAAGGGATGCAGGCACACAGGGCTCTTCCTAT